>NC_135211.1:47675280-47950280 GCF_052324685.1 Brachyhypopomus gauderio | reverse complement strand
TTATAAAAACATGCTTGCGTTGGTGTGACTCCCAGCAGAAAGGACGGAGGAGAGGGTGGCGGAAGGCGGAGGAGAGGCGGAGCGGGCGGGTGTTGATGGATGAGCAAGGCGGGGGAGATGAAGGGGAAGATGGATGGAGGGATGGTGTGGGTGGGCGGAGCGGTGTAATGAAAGTGTAGCACGAGCTATGAAAGCTGGAGTCTCCGGGGGAGAGGAGGAAAGAACTTTGAATATATGTAAAGTTAACGTAAAGTTAACGTAAGGTTAACGGTTTTAGGTTATTTTTTATAGTTTAGATTATCTTTGAAAAGTGTTTTCTCCCCTCAGGAAAATGAGTCTTGAGTATGAGGAGCACTGAGCTTGATTTGATTTGTAGGCCTGTGGTTATGGTAATGGAATACTAGGTGTGTGTGCTAGTGTACAGTATGTGTGTCTGTTTTTATGTGTGAATTTGAGGGAGCCATCTTTAACATGCAAACACTGGGTTTGTGTGTTAAACGTCTCTGTGGACTGCGCGTTACTTCATTACTGTGGGATTAGACAACCGAGCGGGCAGATTTGCGTCTAATTAAAGGACCTCCGTCCAGTGTCGGCTGTGAGCGAGGGAGGAGATGAAGAGTGAGAGAAAAGCACGGATGGAGGGGATGAGTGTGTTGGCACGGCAGCGAGAGCGGATTAGAAACACACAGGGAGGAGAGGAAGAGTCTCGGGAGTGGCTGTGCGTGACTGTTCATTGGAGAATTACCCTGTGTGGAACAAGGGTTTATGGGTAAAGGTGTCTTTTTGTTTTTTGTCGTTTGCTGACAAGGAGCTGGATCTGCTCTTCGTACAGGAAAGCGTTTTAGTTTGGGGAGCGTGGAGTGTGTGTGTGAGTGTGTGTGTGTGTGTGTGTGTGTGTGTGTGTGTGTGCTGGCGTCCTGCTCCTGAGGGATGGTTTGGAGGGAGGGTTTATGGGTAATGTTGTTTTTCTGCCTGTAGTTTTTAGCAGACATGGAAGCCAACTTGCTCCTGAGGGACAGCGTGGAGTGTCAGCGGTTGGTGATGGAGGCCATGAAATACCACCTGTTGCCGGAGCGACGACCCCTCCTGCAGAGCCCTAGGACACGCCCCCGCAAGGCCACGGTGGGGGCGCTGTTTGCAGTGGGGGGCATGGACGCCACGAAAGGCAAGTTCACACCACGCATATGCATATGGTGACCTGCTCCTGCAGGGTGGGGGGCGTGGCCTGTTCACCAGTGTTGTCAACTCCTCAGTGAAGAAAGTAGCTATTGGCTGTCATAAAAGTCTCTAGAATGATGTAATCGCCTAATTTGCATAATCTTTGAAGCTGTAAAGGAATAATGTTGTAGTAGAGAACAAAGTGAGTAAAAAACACCCTAAATATGTTAGAACATATTCCTGCTCTGTAAATACCGGGCGGGGTCAGTCTGTGGTGGCGTTGGGCATGTGCGGTTCATTTGCAGTGGGGACGTTCAGTTGGTGTGGGTTCATCTTAGTCTCCAAACGTCTCCAATAACACCACAAAAAGTCGCTAGATTTGTCGCTTTAAAAAAAAGTCTCTAGAGGGTCTGAAAAGTCGCTAAATATAGCGACAAAGTTGCTAAGCTGGCAACACTGCTGTTCACACCACGCACATGCATATGGTGACCTGCTCCTGCAGCGTGGGGGTGTGGCCTGTTCACACCACGCCCATGCATACATTAGTAGTGATCGGTGCCAGGATGTAGAACAGTGACGTGGCTGTTGAGTGTGAAGCTTCACCTCCACGGTGCCGAGGCTGCGTCCTAGGAGACGGAGTCCAGAGTCAAGAGGGGCTCACGTGGGTGCACTGAGCATGTGCAGAATTACATCATCGTTTCTGTTGTCCTGTATCGGCTGAGTCACGCACGGGTGCGCAGGTTACAGGTGCACCTTAATTACCCATGACCCCCATACACCCCTTATTCTAGAGATGAGGGGAGAGAGGGAGAGAGAGAGAGATGGGGAGAGGGAGAGAGAGAGAGAGAGGTGAGGACAGAGAGAGAGAGAGAAGTGAGGGAGAGAGAGAGAGAGAGAGAGAGAGAGAGAGAGAGAGAGAGAGAGAAGTGAGAGGATAGAGAGAGAGAGAGAGAAGTGAGAGGATAGAGAGAGAGAGAGATGTGAGAGGATAGAGACAGAAAGGTGAGGACAGAGAGAGAGAGAAGTGAGAGGGTAGAGAGGTAGTGTGTGTGAGAACGTGCTGACACTACCCCCCCCCCAGGTGCCACCAGCATCGAGCAGTACTGCCTGCGTAAGGACGCGTGGAGGCAGGTGGCGGTGATGAGTGGGCGTCGGCTACAGTTCGGCGTGGCCGTCATCGAGGAGCGGCTGCACGTGGTGGGCGGCCGCGACGGCCTGAAGACCCTCAACACGGTGGAGTGCTACAACCCCCGCAGCAAGAGCTGGAGTGTGATGCCACCCATGGCCACGCACCGCCACGGCCTGGGTGAGCCCGCCCCCTCTGACCCGGGGCTGGGGGAGGGGCTGGGGGCGGAGTTTGAAACTTACAGCCAACATGATGGTGTGTGGTGTGTGTGGTGTGGTCAGAAAGGGCAGAGTTACTATGGTAACGAGCAAGCTATCCGTTTGAAAAGTACTTCACAAGGCCTTTCTAATAGCGTTATAAAATTAGGCCTCTGATTGAACTTATAATGGTAAATGTTATTTATGTAGCACTTTCAGTCATGGAAGATTAAACGAACCATCATTTAAAGTACTTTACTGAAATAACATTATTAGAAGAGTTACCAGAGAAGGTGTGTGTGTGTGTGTGTGTGTGTGTGTGTGTGAGAGAGAGAGTGTATGCATGTGTATGCGTGTGCGTGTGTGTGTATGCTTGTGTGTGTGTATGCATGTGTGTGTGTGTGTATGCATGTGTGTGTGTGTGCGTGTGTGTGTGTGCGTGCGTGTGTGTATGTGTGTGTGTGTGTGTGTGAGAGTGTGTATGCGTGTATGCGTGTGTGTGTGTGTATGTGTGTGTGTGTGTGAGAGTGTGTATGCGTGTATGCGTGTGTGTATGTGTGTGAGAGTGTGTATGCGTGTATGCGTGTATGCGTGTGTGTGTGTGTGTGTGTGTGTGAGTGCAGGTGCCCTGTATTAAATGTGCTCTACCTTTGCTTGCATGTGGTGTGTGTGTGTTCAGGTGTAGCAGTGTTGGAGGGCCCCATGTACGCCGTTGGAGGTCATGACGGGTGGAGCTACCTCAGCACGGTGGAACGCTGGGACCCTCAGGCCAGGCAGTGGAGTTTTGTTGCTTCTATGGCAACGCCCCGAAGCACTGTGGGAGTTGCGGTTCTGAACAACAAGTGAGAGCCCATGCCGCGGGTCCGTTGCGGGAGCGTGTAGGAGTTATAGGATAGCCCAGATGTGCCGTTCCCTGTGGTAATGGTTAATATTTGAAGAAGACTGTTGAGCGTTGCCAAGCCGACAGCAGCATTGTGACATCAGCGTTGTTTAATTATCTCCTGCAGTTCTCCGGTTAATTAGACGCAAATTAGCAGCGTTTAGCTATCTGTAAACATATGGGTGGGAAAGTTGCAGCATTTACACTGGACTGACTCTCTCACTCTCACTCTCTCCCCCTCTCCTGCTATATATCTCCCTTTTATCTCCCTCTGTCTCTCTCTCTCTCTCTCTCTGGCGTCTCCGTTCCTCCTCCTCTCTCGGCAGGCTGTACGCGGTGGGCGGGAGAGACGGCAGCTCCTGTCTGAAGTCGGTCGAGTGTTTTGACCCCCACACCAACAAGTGGAGCACCTGCTCCCCCATGTCCAAGCGCAGGGGCGGCGTCGGCGTGGCGACCTGGAACGGCTTCCTGTACGCCATCGGCGGCCACGACGCCCCCGCATCCAGCCTGGCATCCCGGCTCTCTGACTGCGTGGAGAGGTGAGGGGTCGAAGGTCAAAGAGTGGTCGCTTCCTGGGTTTCTGTCGAAAGCGTTTCACAATCGTGCGTTTGTGAAAAAGTCAGCAAAGGTGTATTATATGAAGTCATGTTTTCATCCAGTTAACTATGACATGATTGGGGGGTAAAATCTCACATGTGTTTGTTGCTTTGTGTGTTTAGGCATTATTTTCTTTATTTACTAGAAAAATATAGATTTTGTTGCAATATTCATGTTTTTCTGGATTTCTGGTTTTTGCATAATTTGCATAATGGTGGAGGATGGGAAAAGGCACTGGCCCATCTCCATGGTAACGACATCAAGAGCAGTGTTAATGACCTCGGCTGAAGAAATGATGACTGTTCCTGTAGTGGAGGGAGGTGTAGTTAAACAGTGATGACTGTTCCTGTAGTGGTGGAGGGAGGTGTAGTTAAACAGTGATGACTGTTCCTGTAGTGGAGGGAGGTGTAGTTAAACAGTGATGACTGTTCCTGTAGTGGAGGGAGGTGTAGTTAAACAGTGATGACTGCTCCTGTAGTGGAGGAGGTGTAGTTAAACAGTGATGATTGTTCCTGTAGTGGAGGGAGGTGTAGTTAAACAGTGATGACTGTTCCTGTAGTGGAGGGAGGTGTAGTTAAACAGTGATGATTGTTCCTGTAGTGGAGGGAGGTGTAGTTAAACAGTGATGACTGCTCCTGTAGTGGAGGAGGTGTAGGTAAACAGTGATGACTGCTCATGTAGTGGAGGAGGGAGGTGTAGTTAAACAGTGATGACTGTTCCTGTAGTGGAGGGAGGTGTAGTTAAACAGTGATGACTGTTCCTTTAGTGGAGGAGGAAGGTGTAGTTAAACAGTGATGACTGTTCCTGTAGTGGAGGAGGTGTAGTTAAACAGTGATGACTGCTCCTGTAGTGGAGGAGGTGTAGGTAAACAGTGATGACTGCTCATGTAGTGGAGGAGGGAGGTGTAGTTAAACAGTGATGACTGTTCCTGTAGTGGAGGAGGTGTAGTTAAACAGTGATGACTGCTCCTGTAGTGGTGGAGGGAGGTGTAGTTAAACAGTGATGACTGTTCCTGTAGTGGTGGAGGGAGGTGTATTTAAACAGTGATGACTGCTCCTGTAGTGGTGGAGAGCGGTGTAGTTAAACAGTAGGCCTGTAACGGTATAATGTATTCGTACCGAACCGTACCGAACAGCCCTTCGGTACAGTACAGTGCTGTACCGAACAAATACAGTCAGTATATATGTTTATATGCAGCCATCACAGACCTAGAACAGTAGACTCGCAGCGCCTGTTCTACCCTGCGTATGAACCTGCCATACGTGATTGGAGTAGTAAAGGGGAGGCTCTTTATAAATAAACTATTATCGTGATTCGTGCTCTTGTGACCATGTGGGGGTGACCTCGCACGACAAACCAATCAGTCGAGCCTTTCCTAATCACGCTTCAAAAATCTAAACACTTTTGCGAGGTACACGCTTCTGTTGTATCAGAGTAAGGTGTAGACTAGTATAGTTTAGTAGTTTAATTTGGACATTATGGCTGCTGCTACCGACCCACCAGAGCTAGAAAATCCTCCCCTTACGTTAAAATCTCCCGTTTGGGAACACTTCGGTTTTCCTGTAAAAAACTGCAACGGAAAAAGACAAGTGGATAAAACGAAGGCGATATATCGTTTTTGTTTTGCTGAGGTCGTGGAGGAGGGAGGTGTAGTTAAATGGTGGTGAAGCGATACAGCACTGGTGTAGAATGAACGTTGAATTCACAGAAGCTTTGATATTGGACTTTGATATTGGACACTTTTCACTCGCCAAAAGGGCGAAAGCAAAAATATAGTATGACGAAGCAAAACGGAAGCAAATCAGCACCTGTCATTAGCGCTACCATCATGGCATGGGTGGGATCACGGGTGGAAACGTTCCTCTTTTCACGGCCATGGTGCGCTGGAGGTGGTTGTCCTCCTCGTCGTTGGGCGTGGCATTTATGGTCACCAGCACTTGGGTCCTCGACTCTGTGGGGGCGAATGTGAACGTCAGCTCTGTGCACCAGTCCACATGCAGTTACATCCATGCAATGTTCAGCGTACTTAAGAATTTGGTGTTGGCCAGTACACAAAACTTCCTGTTCGGTCACCTCTGACAGGCTGAGATTCGTCAACTCTTACTGTGCTGAAATGTTCCATGCAGCATCTCCAAACGTCTACCGGGAAGCTCGGCAGTATAAGTAAAGAATAAGTGATGGTAATAAAGTCAGTGCGAGTGTTCTCCAGGGTACCATAAAGCAGCTGGATCTGTCTTTTCCAGAGGATGCCGGCAGCTTGCGCCAAATTATGTCGCGATTAGTATCCCGAGTGTTTAGCCTCGTGCCTCCAGCCCACATCGAGACAGATGTCGCATCTTTGCAGTGCGGAGGGCCGGACCCAGACGAGTCCATACGAGATTCCTTAATCTGCAAGCGACAGAAGCGGAATGTCGCGCCACTCCTTGGCGTCTTGACGTGTCCCGGGTCACGGCCTCTGTCCTGCTGGGACTCAAATGATGCTTTGTGGCAAACAGGGTCGTGCCAGTTTCTAGACTCCTTTAATCGGTTAAAGATCTCTTGCGTGGTTGCCCCACTGTACCAGGTTAGACACTTTAATTAGGGCAGTAATGCCACCCAGGTAGGTTCTCAGCAAAGCTTCTTAGATGGTTTTGTGGTTCTTCCTTTTGGAACTCTTGCCCACTGCGGAGCTACGGTGAGGTCTGTACTGTCTCCTTCCAGTGGCTCCCAGTTGGTCGACTCGGTGTTACAGAAGCTCTCTACGGCGGTACTGGCCGCAGTTCGCCTTCGGACCCTCTGCCCCAACACATCAAAGCTTCTGACCCTGACCAGTCTTGGGCTCTGTTTCTCCAGGTACGACCCGAAGACGGACACGTGGACGGCGGTGGCACCCATGAGTGTCAGCAGGGATGCGGTGGGCGTGTGTCTCCTGGGGGACCGCCTCTATGCGGTTGGCGGGTACGATGGACAAGTGTATCTGAACACCGTGGAGGCCTATGACCCACAGACCAACGAGTGGACTCAGGTGGGTCTGTCTGAGCCTATCTGACTGTCTGCTGTTCTAGGAAATACATCCATCTGTTCATCCACCTGTCTCTCTCTCTCTCTCTCTCTTTGCATGCCTTTTTACTGTGTCTGTCTGTCTGTAGGTTCTAGAAGTGGTCAGGTCCTGTTTCTTGCTCTCTTTCCACTTGCTCTCGGATGTTGTTTAGATTCTGCTGTGTGTGTGTGTGTGTGTGTGTGTGTGTGTGTGTGTGTGTGTGACATCTCTTTCCTGTGCCACCTTACAGTTCTTGGGTCTGTGTGTGTGTGTGTGTGTGTGTGTGTGTGTGTGTGTGTGTGTGTGTGTGTGCGCGCGCACGTGCGCGCATGCATGATGTGAAGAACTGGTTCACTGCCAACTGCAGAGGGCAAATGCAAACTGTGATGGAAATGTGTGATGTGATGGATGGACTGTGTTGTCTGTCTCCACTTCACTCTACACTGTGCTGTCTGTCTCACACTTCACTCTACACTGCTGTCTGTCTCACACTTCACTCTACACTGTGCTGTCTGTCTCACACTTCACTCTACACTGCTGTCTGTCTCCACTTCACTCTACATTGTGCTGTCTGTCTCACACTTCACTCTACACTGTGCTGTCTGTCTCACACTTCACTCTACACTGTGCTGTCTGTCTCCACTTCACTCTACACTGTGCTGTCTGTCTCCACTTCACTCTACATTGTGTTGTCTGTCTCCACTTCACTCTACACTGTGCTGTCTGTCTCACACTTCACTCTACACTGTGCTGTCTGTCTCCACTTCACTCTACACTGTGCTGTCTGTCTCACACTTCACTCTACACTGTGCTGTCTGTCTCCACTTCACTCTACACTGTGTTGTCTGTCTCCACCTCACTCTACACTGTGCTGTCTGTCTCCACTTCACTCTACACTGTGCTGTCTGTCTCACACTTCACTCTACACTGTGCTGTCTGTCTCCACTTCACTCTACACTGTGTTGTCTGTCTCCACCTCACTCTACACTGTGCTGTCTGTCTCACACTTCACTCTACACTGTGCTGTCTGTCTCACACTTCACTCTACACTGTGCTGTCTGTCTCCACTTCACTCTACACTGTGCTGTCTGTCTCACACTTCACTCTACACTGTGCTGTCTGTCTCCACTTCACTTTACACTGTGCTGTCTGTCTCCGCTTCACTCTACACTGTGCTGTCTGTCTCCACTTCACTCTACATTGTGCTGTCTGTCTCACACTTCACTCTACACTGTGCTGTCTGTCTCCACTTCACTTTACACTGTGCTGTCTGTCTCCACTTCACTCTACACTGTGCTGTCTGTCTCACACTTCACTCTACACTGTGTTGTCTGTCTCCACTTCACTCTACATTGTGCTGTCTGTCTCACACTTCACTCTACACTGTGCTGTCTGTCTCACACTTCACTCTACACTGTGCTGTCTGTCTCCGCTTCACTCTACACTGTGCTGTCTGTCTCCACTTAACTCTACACTGTGCTGTCTGTCTCCGCTTCACTCTACACTGTGTTGTCTGTCTCCACTTCACTCTACACTCTACACTGTGCTGTCTGTCTCCACTTCACTCTACACTGTGCTGTCTGTCTCCACTTCACTCTACACTGTGCTGTCTGTCTCCGCTTCACTCTACACTGTGCTGTCTGTCTCCGCTTCACTCTACACTGTGCTGTCTGTCTCCACTTCACTCTACACTGTGCTGTCTGTCTCCGCTTCACTCTACACTGTGTTGTCTGTCTCCACTTCACTCTACACTCTACACTGTGCTGTCTGTCTCCACTTCACTCTACACTGTGCTGTCTGTCTCCACTTCACTCTACACTGTGCTGTCTGTCTCCGCTTCACTCTACACTGTGCTGTCTGTCTCCGCTTCACTCTACACTGTGCTGTCTGTCTCCACTTAACTCTACACTGTGCTGTCTGTCTCCGCTTCACTCTACACTGTGTTGTCTGTCTCCACTTCACTCTACACTCTACACTGTGCTGTCTGTCTCCACTTCACTCTACACTGTGCTGTCTGTCTCCACTTCACTCTACACTGTGCTGTCTGTCTCCGCTTCACTCTACACTGTGCTGTCTGTCTCCGCTTCACTCTACACTGTGCTGTCTGTCTCCACTTCACTCTACACTGTGCTGTCTGTCTCCACTTCACTCTACACTGTGCTGTCTGTCTCCACTTCACTCTACATTGTGTTGTCTGTCTCCACTTCACTCTACACTGTGCTGTCTGTCTCACACTTCACTCTACACTGTGCTGTCTGTCTCACACTTCACTCTACACTGTGCTGTCTGTCTCACACTTCACTCTACACTGTGCTGTCTGTCTCCACTTCACTCTACACTCTACACTGTGCTGTCTGTCTCACACTTCACTCTACACTGCGCTGTCTGTCTCACACTTCACTCTACACTGTGCTGTCTGTCTCCACTTCACTCTACACTGTGTTGTCTGTCTCCACCTCACTCTACACTGTGCTGTCTGTCTCACACTTCACTCTACACTGTGCTGTCTGTCTTACACTTCACTCTACACTGTGCTGTCTGTCTCCACTTCACTCTACACTGTGCTGTCTGTCTTACACTTCACTCTACACTGCGCTGTCTGTCTCACACTTCACTCTACACTGTGCTGTCTGTCTCCACTTCACTCTACACTGTGCTGTCTGACTCCTCGTCACTGTACAGTGCTGATCTGTAATGCTGATGATGTAATATATTAATGTATACTCTATTGAAAGATGATCGTGACCATTAATCATTTATAGTTATTATATATTTACTATCTAATTTATAGGTATAATAATAATGTATATATAATATATATAAGTATTTGTTTGTTGTAACTGGTGCTGTTCCATGTTTGTGCTATAGGTGGCGCCACTGTGTCTGGGCAGAGCTGGAGCCTGTGTGGTCGCCGTGAAGCTGTGAAGGTCCTCTGCCCCTACCAACAGTCTCCACGGCGATCTTACACATTATCCTCTTGTGCTCACCGCAGAGATGAGAATATGGGACAGCATGACCATGACACACACACACACTCACACGTGCGGACGGTAACCATGGCGTTGAGATGGTGTAGCAGGTCCGTTGGTCTCTCGTCCGTCCAGCCCGTCACGGCCCGTTCTTGTTGCCATGGCTTTCAACGTCTGCTTGATTTCATGTTTCCTTTCCTCTGTGCCTCTGCTCTCGCTTTCTCTCTTCTCCTCCCTCTCTCTCTTTGTTGTTCTCTCTCTCCTCTGCCCCTGATCTTTTTCCTCCGTGATGCGTCCCCCATATTGAGGGGTTTAGACCCATGAAGACATGTTGGTGTTCAGTGAAGTGTGTGGTGTGTTTCTGCAATGCAGAGAAAATCAGACAAAAAGATCCAAGCGAATGAAAAAGGCCCATCCAGTAAACATGTACTGAAAATGAGTGTGTGTGTGTGTGTGTGTGTCTGTGTGTGTGTGTGTGTATGTGTATGTGTGTGTGTGCGTGCGCGCGCTTCTGATACAAATGCAAAAAGATGCACTGTTCTTTTTTTATCATTGTTAAATCTCAGCAGGCTATATATAGATATATAGCCTGTCTTAGTCCAGCTGTCACTCAAAAGATAGGACGTCCCCCAGTGAGCAGCAAGGTCATGTCAGGGGCGTGGCTGCCGTGTGCACTTACAGCCCGTAAAACCAGCAAATTCCAGTCACAGAGGAGGGAATACCAGTCACAGAGGAGGGGATACCAGTCACAGAGGTGGGAATACCAGTCACAGAGGAGGGAATACCAGTCACAGAGGTGGGAATACCAGTCACAGAGGAGGGAATACCAGCCACAGAGGAGGGGATACCAGTCACAGAGGAGGGAATACTAGTCACAGAGGAGGGAATACCAGTCACAGAGGAGGGGATACCAGTCACAGAGGAGGGAATACTAGTCACAGAGGAGGGGATACCAGTCACAGAGGAGGGGATACCAGTCACAGAGGAGGGGATACCAGTCACAGAGGAGGGAATACCAGTCACAGAGGAGGGGATACCAGTCACAGAGGAGGGAATACTAGTCACAGAGGAGGGAATACCAGTCACAGAGGAGGGAATACCAGTCACAGAGGAGGGAATACCAGTCACAGAGGAGGGGATACCAGTCACAGAGGAGGGAATACCAGTCACAGAGGAGGGAATACCAGCCACAGAGGAGGGGATACCAGTCACAGAGGAGGGAATACTAGTCACAGAGGAGGGAATACCAGTCACAGAGGAGGGGATACCAGTCACAGAGGAGGGGATACCAGTCACAGAGGAGGGGATACCAGTCACAGAGGAGGGGATACCAGTCACAGAGGAGGGAATACCACTCACAGAGGTAGGAATACCAGTCACAGAGGTGGGATTACCAGTCACAGAGGAGGGATTACTAATCCCAGAGTGGGAATACTAAACACAGACTTGCTGTTCATGTAGCCACACACTGAACAGCTCTGCACTTCCCACTTCCTTCATCCTCTTGGAATTAACCAGCCATAATGTCAAAATGTTCACTTATATAGAGCTCATATAGAGCTCCAAACCATTCTGAGCTGCTGATGATGATCAATGGGGAATGGTGGATGGGGACATTCATTTTGACAAATTCGGTGTTAATTTGAAGAGTGGAGCTTTTTTCCATATTTTGAAGCTGAAAGTTCCCCAGTAAATGCACATTTAAAACAACCACAGCACAAACTTAACAAAATTAAGGTGCTGTGTTTTTTCTGGACTGAGATGCTGTAGTTTGAAAATTGTAGACTTGACTCCCAAACGGGTTATGCTGGATTGGTACGGGCCTACACCGTCCTAAAATCTTACTTTATCCTGTTTACTTTTTAATCTGTTCTTCAGGTTTACATGTTTGTAGCTACCTCTCCAAAATGTAAACCTTCAGGCTGTCTGTGCACATGCAAGTACATTTCTGCAAAGAGTGAGTGTGTGTATGTGTGTGTATGTGTGTGTGTGTGTGTGCGTGTGGTAAGAGAGAAAGAATGGCCTGCTTTTATACCCCTTGCTGAGTTACAAGTACTGCTTTGAGAATGACAGGAGCCAGATTTTCATGGGCTTGATTGGCAGATTCATGTCCCAAGATGCTGTTTAATTTTTCAGCTGAAAGGCAGAGTAGAGATGAGGGCGGAGAAACACGCAAAAAAGAAAAATCAGAACAGCTTTGAAGAAGCGGGAACAGGAATGGTGGGGGAATGAAAGTTTCACATTGGTTTGTAAGATGGTGGGGATGTTTGGCAAGGACAGACCAAGATCTGATGGAGCGTTGACTCTTCAGTAAGGGTCAGAGGTCAATCCTGTGCCAAGAGAAACTTTGCAAACTCAAGTCCCCAGAATGCACTGCACACACCGCCATCATGGCTGCTCTGCACTACAAGATGAGATCGAGGAGCACACGTCATATATCACGTGTGCTTTCACGCCAACTGCGTATGCTGCACCAGGAACTGATGTGTGTCTATAGTTGTACAGTCTTGCAATAAATCATGCAGACATTGTATAATACATTTTTGCTGCTATTGCAGGACTCGTTACTCTGTGGTTTAATATTGTGGTTTTATATGAGGATGAACTGTAAGGAGATACAGTACAAGATGTAAAGAAAGTGTCATTTTTCCAGGTCAAGCTACAAGTTCATGATATTTTTTGATGCTCTGAGCTGTTCACATCCTGTGCTTAATCACCTAGTCTATTCCAATAAGATTTTGAGTGTCACCTTGAATAGCAGCTTCTCCGTGCTACAAGAACAGGGCTGGGAACGTTTCGCTGGGCACATACTGCCCCCTGCTGGATGATGAGAGTATTGATTTTGCTGTTGCATATTGCAAAATGCTTAAGTTCCTCACCACTGGGATATGTTTTCATTTTCTGTACAGAACTGTTGGATCAATCACAGTTCGGATTTGTTAGCCCTATTATTGGGGTTATGGGGTTACGCTTCTATTTTTAATCCCACATCTAATTAGCTGCCATTGTGTGACTTCCATTTATGTGGATTCAAAGCACATGCCATTTTGTGGTGTTTTAGGGAGGTTGTAATTGTCTTTTGTTTTGTTGCTGTCCCCTTGAAACTCTTCTTTCTTTACATTCCGTAGGTCCGTGAGTTCTTGTACAGCTAAGTTTGTAAATACAGATTTGTATTAACAAGTAATTATTCTGCCAGTGTGAGTGCATGCAATAAACTATGTTCTGATTTGTTTTGTCTTTATTAACAGACGTCAAATGTCATAACGGTTTAATATGCATATTAGCAATCACGTTATGCTAATACATTTTCATTTTTGAAGATCTTAATTTGAAGTGTGTACATGGAACTATATGTACAAGCTGGAACTACACCCCCGTAGCGGTTTACACCCTCAACCCCTCCATTCAAAATGGGGCTTTGCTAATTGAAACCGCACAAACTCCTCGCAGTGAATTCCCTAACAGACAGGCACTTGGCCACTCAGGGAGTTTTGGCCCTTTAAGTGACACTGGGGGAGCGGCGCCTGCGCACGCCAGGGGAGGGGGAGAAAACAGTGCTGTTGTTTGAGTTGCATGGAAAATAAAGTTTCCCTCCTCGGGATTTCTGGATTAAGCACTTTCTGCCTCGGTTCCCGAACCCGCTTCAGACTTATACAATTCGCATTTTCTCACTACCAGTGGCAGCCCCTGACAAATATCTCAGGGGGGGCAATTGTTGTGATGACATCCAAGGTGACCATTTCAGTGGATAAATAAAAAACTGACTTAACCAATTAAAATATAATCATAAATATATATTTCTCTTTACATTATAGACTGTACAGTATTTGTGCACCGATATATCTTGTAAATATCATCTTGGTTAAAGCTGTACAATGAGCAATTAACTGTAGTCAACAAAAATTGTCATCTCGCACAGCTATCCTGTAGCCCTCGTCCAACTGCGTAGCAATATTAATCTTCCCGAAAGCTGAAAATTTCAGGCAGCTGTCCATATGTAGCTTCGACGTTTCATGTTTTTTCACCTTCTCTGAGAGATGATGCATGTCACTGACACCTGTAGTCGTCCATGCGATGTCTGTGCCAGTACCGCCATTTGGATGGAACAGAATGCAGGGATAGCAGAACAGGGCGCTCGCTACTTCACAGCCCGCTAGCCATGTTTTCCGTTCATACCAGTTAAGGGAAAAAACCCGGTTATATGTTTTTCCTCCCTTTGTAGACACTTGCTTTATGCTTAAATTTGGCCTCGGTGGCCCTAATTCCTTAGTTGCTAATTTGTCGTCATTGTTACGACGAGAGAATGGCACTTCTTTTAATGACACGATCGAGTTTTTCTGTGTTGAAGGAACGCTGTCCATGTTGAGCAGATTGCGAGCTGCCGTAATTTCCCTACGTTACGTCTGACGCAAGCACGTAGGGGCGAGCCCTCCCGGAACCCATAGACCAGTGGTTCCCAAACTTTTTCTGCCGTGCCCCCCTTTAGTAGATGAGAATATTTTTGCGCCCCCCCTACACCCCCCCCCCATATTGACTAGGGATGTGTTGAAAACTTACAAAAACAATAGGTTCACAACTTTGGTCAAACATGAAAAAAATAAACTGCAAGAAACCTTTTAAATGGTTCAAGAATTCTAAATATAATTTAAAATAAATAAGGAGATGAAATAAGAGAAACAGCAAAACATATGCGGCTAGTTTGCAAGCGCAGACATCACGCAGAGCGCAAAGCATGTAACGGCCAGAAATATGTGTACTGTCTCTTTAAGGGAGCGAGTTGAGTGCGCGTATGGAATATTGTTGTTTTTTAGCTTTCTGCCGAGTCAGACCACTGCTCTTTATTTCATTTCTGTAAGTAACGCATTAAATGAGATTTGGACAACTCACCAGTTCATGTATGAACAGTGAAGTATTGCTGGAGCCCAGGTTTATTTTGGTCAACCAGCAAATAAACGGACTAAGTGGAATACCACCAGCGCGAGTATTAAGGTTGAACTAACTCCGAAAAGCAAGCAATACAAGCATAGAATTAGACTGAATAGATCTGTTTTTATGGATCTGTCACATTGTCACCGATACCCGATCTAGAATTTTTTCAGATATTAATATCGGAATCGGTGCATCCCTAATATTGACACATGTTCACGTTTTACTTTCAAGCTCCGCGCCCCCCCTGCAATAGCTCCGCGCCCCACCTAGGGGGCGCGCCCCCCACTTTGGGAACCACTGCCATAGACATTGCATTGCAGCGCCTACACTTTGAAAAAAAAACTTTTAACATGAGAGTCTACGAGAGCAGTCGGGGCGATTTTCAGTTAAGCCTGCGCGAGCGGTGTAGGCGTTTATACTGTGGCGTGGTGTAGGAGGGAGGAGTCAGAAAGCGATCCATTTTGCAATATAAGCACCTTTATTTAAATCGCCTTGGCAACGTAATCACGCTTGGAGACGTGAACACGCAGAACAGACTCAACAACACATGAAACATGAGGGCAGGTCATCAGTACAGTAACATCACACACACATGGCAGGTAGACTCACACAATGTATAACTACTTAAACTAATACAGGGTGACTTAAACTACATAACACACACAATCAAACACATAACCAATAAATACATGCACAAACATTACACATAACAGGAACAATACCGGAGCCGCAGGGGCTCATGGGAAATAGCGCCGTCCCTCAGCGGACCGACGCTACACAGCCCCCCCCCCAAGAGGTCAGCCGTCCCCGGCGACCAAGCAGGACTCAACAGTATAGTGGTCACACAACAGATATGCAAAGTACAGCTCAAGGCACATCATCAAATAACAGCATAAATACAGAGGCACATAACGTCAGAAAACAGATAAACTTTTTTTTTTTTTTTTTTTTTTTTTTTTTTTTTGCAATTACTATACAAGCATACTGAACATCCCCATAACAATCCCAGGCCCACACATGACATCAGCACGACACTAAGCAGTAGGCTACTCACACGTAGTCCTGCAGGCGACGCGGTGGCCTCCGTGCGCGCTGCGGTCTGGCCTGTCCGGCCATGGGGGACACAGAAGGGGGGACAGCAGGGGAAACACAGGGGGAAACAGGAGCATGAGAGTCTGGGCGACGTCCAGCGCCCACTAGTTTTGGCCTGTAAGGAGCCAGGCGGTCGCGGTGCACCACAAGGCGCCGCCGGCCCCAGCGGATCCTGTAGACAACCTCACCCAATTGGGAGAGGATTTTGCATGGCCCAACCCAGTTTGACTGAAGCTTGGGGCACAGTCCCTTTTTGCGTTGGGGGTTGTACAGCCACACATCAGAGTCCTGGGGCAGAGGCGTGCCGTAGCACCGCATGTCATATGCGCGCTTCTGCTTTTCTCCAGCCGCAGACTGGCTTTCCCTGGTCCGCGCATGCACCTCGTGCAGCCGGGCCCGCAAGTCTGCAACAAATGGAGGACCAGGTGACGCGCTGTCCTCGTTGTCCGCAGGAGGGCCAAAAGCCAGTTCAACAGGAGACCGCAGCTCCCGCCCGAACATCAACATAGCCGGAGTGAACCCGGTGGTCTCCTGGACGGCTGAGCGGCAGGCCAGCAGCACAACGGGCAGCCGCTTGTCCCAGTCGTGCTGGTTTCCCTGGGTGGCAATGGCTAGTTGAGCGGCCAGGGTCCGGTTAAACCGCTCGACTAGCCCGTCGCACTGTGGGTGAAGGGGAGTCGTGCGCGTCTTGTGGATGCCTAGGAGCCTGCAGACCTCCCCCATCACCTCCGACTCGAAGTTCCTTCCTTGGTCACTGTGTAGGATTTCAGGAACCCCGAACCTGCAAAAGAACTCATTGACCAGAGTCTCCGCTGTTGTCACCGCGCTCTGGTCTGGCACAGCATAGGCCTCCGGCCACTTCGTGAAGTAGTCCATGGCTACTAAAACAAAACGGTTTCCCGCATCTGTGACCGGGAACGGCCCGAGCACGTCTACCGCCACCCTTTCCATAGGTGAGCCAGACTGCATCGGATGAAGGGGGGCGCGGGCAGCCCTCGGCGGGCCCTTCTTTGCAGAGCAGACGTCGCAGCAGTGTACATGGAGCTCCACGTCAGTACGACAGCCTGGCCACCAGAAGCGTTGTCGCAATCGCCCCAGTGTCTTTGTGATACCAAAGTGCCCTGAGCCCGGTAGTCCATGGACTGCTCGTAGCACCGTGTCATGAAGGCTCCGCGGCACTACTGCCTGGGTCAGCCGGCGCCTGCTACCCGGATCTTCCCACACGCGGCAAAGGACACCCCTCACAATCCTCATACTAGCCCAGCTGGATCGAACTGCTTTGGCTACGGGGCCCAGTCGTACCACGGCGTCCCATTCCGGTAACGAGGTGGCCTCCAACCCGTGCAGCGCCCACCCCAGCTCGGGATCCCCCCTCTGGGCCGTGGATAGTTCCTCCCAGGAAACACATGGCAGCGTCGGTGGGGCAACGGGGGCCTGACCAACCGCCGCGCAATGCCCCACCTCAGAAGTCCTATTCTCAGCGCGCTGGCAGTGCACGCAGTTCGACTCAGCGCACGGACGACGAGATAAAGCATCGGCGTTCCCATGGCTACGGCCCGGACGGTGCTCAGCCGTGTAGTCGAACTCCTGCAGCCTCGCAAGCCACCTCGCGAGCTGGCCCTCGGGTTCACGAAACCGCATAAGCCATAAAAGTGATGCGTGATCTGTGCGCAGTTTGAACGGGACACCGTAGACGTACGGCCGAAAGTGTCGCAATCCTTCCACAACCGCTAACAGTTCCCGCCGCGTCACGCAGTAATTGCGTTCGGCTTTGTCCAGCCGCCGGCTAAAGTAAGCAATGACCCGTTCCGATCCGTCCTGAAACTGTGAAAGCACAGCCCCCAGCCCATGATCACTGGCGTCGGTGTCCACCACGAACTGCCCCGACGCTGTAGGGTAAGCCAAAACCGGTGTAGTGCCGAATTCAGCACCCCCGCCGTGAAATGCATCCCCTTCTCGTGAACGCGCACAATACGGTCTGCTTTCGAAAACGGATACAATCCGCTTCGATATCGCTAAAATAGCGAGAGAAAAGTATCTTACGTTTCAGTTAACGTTGATGGAAATCACTCATTTACAGAAAAGAGCTCAATGTAGTTTTATACTATGATTACACGATAAATCATGCATAATGTACAAAAACGATGGTTTCAGCGATGTGATTACCAAAAGGTAGTGACTTTAAAATGATTTTACAAAACGTTGGCATATTAAAGAGTTTACGAAGTAATGTTTTCATTGATTGATAGCATCAACAACAGCTGCAATGAAGGCATGGATAGTTATGTCCTGTGTTCGACACATACTGTGTTGTATGTGAGTGCTGTGCTTGTTTCAGTCTGTTAGAAAAACCATGTACTGACGACGAGGCCTGACAGCAGTGCATCCTGTTATATTTAATACTGAGATATAATTATAAAATTAGTATTCTGTATTTTCTAACTGACTTGCATATACATTTTATATTAAAGTTATGGTGTTGCATCTGTAAAGCTGGTTGGTTGTGTCTATATGGCTACAATGATTTTGAGCTAGAATCAACAACATTCAAACAAAAAGTGAGAGCTATAAGGGGGTGCTTTTTACGGCAGGCTACCTGCCGTAAAATGCACCCCTCCCCTAATATTGGCTACACTGGTGCTACATGCATGAAACTCATAGAATCAACGTGATTTGGTCTCAACTGTGTAACTCTAAAGTGAATTTGACCTACCATCAACAGAGGCTGAGTTATAAGGGGGTGCATTTTACGGCAGGCTACCTGCCGAGAAACGCACCCCCTCCTAATATAGGCTACACTGGTCCTACATTAATGAAACTCATAGAATCAACATGAAATGGTCTCAATTGTGTGACTCTAAAGTGAATTTGACCTACCATCAACAGAGACCGAGTTACAAGGGGGTGCATTTTACGGCAGGCCACCTGCCGGAAAATGCACCCCCCTCTAATTTAGGCTACAGTGGTCCTACATTAATGAGACTCATACAATCAACATGATTTGGTCTCAACTATATCATTATAAAGTGAATTTGACCTACCATCATCAGAGACCGAGTTATAAGGGGGTGCATTTTACGGCAGGCCACCTGCCGGAAAATGCACCCCCCTCTAATTTAGGCTACAGTGGTCCTACATTAATGAGACTCATACAATCAATATGATTTGGTCTCAACTATATCATTATAAAGTGAATTTGACCTACCATCATCAGAGACTGAGTTATAAGGGGGTGCATTTTACGGCAGGCCACCTGCCGGAAAATGCACCCCCCTCTAACTTAGGCTACAGTGGTCCTACATTAATGAGACTCATACAATCAACATGATTTGGTCTCAACTATATCATTATAAAGTGAATTTGACCTACCATCATCAGAGACTGAGTTATAAGGGGGTGCATTTTACGGCAGGCCACCTGCCGGAAAATGCACCCCCCTCTAATTTAGGCTACAATGGTCCTACGTTCATGAAACTCATGGAATCAACATGAATTTGTCTCAACTATGTAATTCTAAAGTGAATTTGATCTACCATCATCAGAGACTGAGTTATAAGGGGGTGCTTTTTACGGCAGGCCACCTGCCGGAAAATGCACCCCCCTCTAATTTAGGCTACAATGGTCCTACGTTCATGAAACTCGTGGAATCAACATGAATTTGTCTCAACTATGTAATTCTAAAGTGAATTTGATCTACCATCATCAGAGACTGAGTTATAAGGGGGTGCTTTTTACGGCAGGCTACCTGCCGGAAAATGCACCCCCCCTGCCGTAAAATGTACCCCCCCCTAATATTGGCTACACTGGTCCTATATTAATGAAACTCATAGAATCAACATGAAATGGTCTCCACTGTGTAACTCTAAAGTGAATTTGACCTACCATAAACAGAGATCGAGTTTCAAGGGGATGCATTTTACGGCAGGCCACCTGTCGTAAAATGCACCCCCCCCCCCTAATTTAGGCTACATTGGTACTACATTAATGAGACTCATAGAATCAACATGAAATGGTCTCATCCATGTCATTTTAAAGTGAATTTGACCTACCATCAACAGAGACCGAGTTATAAGGGGGTGCATTTTACGGCAGGCTACCTGTAGAGAAACGCACCCCTCCCCTAATATTGGCTACACTGGTGTTACACCTGTGATAAAAGGGGGCAAACTGATTAAAATGAAATATTCTCACAAAAAAACTGCTTTAGATTCACATGTTTTGTAGTCAATTCCATCCATTACTATATTTCTTAGTTTTGAAATAACAGTTTTTAGTTTGAGTTCCTAGTTTGCTTGTTTTTTTTTGTTGTTAAAAGAATAGAATACATTTACTTTTACTGCACATTTATATAAATAATAGAAATAATTGGTAATATTATTTTTTATAAAAAAAAATAAAATAAATTAAATAAATAACATCAGAACCTAAAGCAAGACGTTTACAAAAGAAAAAAAAAACAGCAACAGTGCAAGGTTAGGCAAAGTATTTACAACAATAATAACAGGAACAACAACAACAGTAAAAACAATAATTTAAAATCACAAACAATAAACATTACCAATAATAATACCAATAATACTAATAATAACCAGCCACATTAATGCATTTTATTTGCAAGCTGGACACGTATATTCTTTTTCAACTGGAGGCTTCTGGACACAGTCATGGTGGTACCATCTCTCACAGGTGTCACAGCATATCTGGAACAAATGAAAAGCAGGTCTAACTGAAAGGTGCCCATTTAAAAAATATAAATTACTATCATGCTTTACATTTTTAGTCCAAAGATTTGATGCAGTGCTCTATTGATAAGTTAAGTGCAAAGATGTTACAAAATAAATGATTGAGAATTTACTGCACTCATTTGCATGTCAGAGTTAGCATATTAAACTGCCTAAAAGGTGATTGTAACATTCTGCTTGACGCAGAGCAGGGAGGCGGACACAAACGCTGAGAAGAGCGAGATTTATTCAAGGGGATTCCATAAACAGAGTCGTAGTCACGGGCACGGGTCATAACGGGAGGGCAATCAGGACAAGAGATATAAACAGACATGACGAATAACAACAAGGTGGACTCACAGACCAGGCAGGAACAAACGGAGATTGCGGGGGAAATGAGGCATAGAAAAAAAAAACAACCGATACAGACATGGGCAATACAAGGACTATAAATACATAGAACTAGACTAGGACCAGGTGACAACACTGATGACAAGGGCGTGGCAGACGAGGGGAAACCAGGGCAACAGACAAGCTGGGCGGGATCAAGGAGCAGGGAACAACACAGACACGAGGAACAGGGAAACCAGAGTGACAGCTAGGAGAGGGGGCGTAGCCCTACGTGACAGTGAGTTTATAGGACTTGAGCGGAGTAGAGTTTAGGGAGAGGTTTGTTCCATCACTAAGTGGTGTGGAAACTGAGGCAACATGACTTAGACATACGAGCATGCGTAAACAGAAACATGTCAAGGGCCCAGAGGTAGAAGCCTAGATGCAAAGCAGTGAAAGGATGAGCCTTTTGAAAATGAAAATGTGAGAATTAGACCTTCCTTACTTGAACAGGAAGCCAGCATGGTGTTTTCAACAAGAATCACATGTTGACAAACAATATGAGCTGCAGTATTTTGAATGCTTTCTAGAAGCCAGCAAAATGTGAGTTACAGTAGTCAAGTGTAAAGATGACTAGAGCTTACTGATGTTGCTCGTATTGATTTAGCATTTCAAGAGAAAAGATCAAACTCATGAGGAGCTCCAGCAATGACACTTGAAGGTTGTGTGAGGTTGTGGGTGAGCCATCCCAGGCTACATGACCAGATAAACCCTGAAGATAGGATGAGAACCAAGCATCACAAGAAAGTGATGAAATTCACATGGAGTAGTTCACAGTATCAAAAACAGTAGACCAATCTAGTAGGATGTGAACAGAAGACAACCTCTTCCTGGCTTTGTGGGGAGGTTTTGTTATTGACAAGACAGCAATATCTGGTGAATACCCTGGTCTGTACCACAGATGGTTGACTTAAAGAAATTTGTTCCTCTCAAGATACTAATAAAACTGAGAAAAGACAGCCTGTTCCTGTTCCAAGGTCTCTGACAGAAATTTGAGAAAATGGGTCTAATTCACAGTATAACTGAACATAATTATAAATGAGTACAATTCGTAGTTTGTAGGATTTAAAGGATCCCTGAGAAAATGCTATATTATGACATTATGTACGACTAATAGCCTAATATCTCATATTTGTAGTACTAATATCTCAACAATAGTACATGCAGATCAATGTATTTAGATGTGTTGCTGCGCTTACCCAGTTTGTTTGCTCACTATCCTCCATTCCACAGTAGTGGCACAGGTTGCTCAGATTGTCTGAGATGAAAGTATTAATACATTTCCTCATTTTTACATGTCAAACATATGTCCATACAGAATGTGGTACTAATTAACTAGCATAAAACGTATATTATTTTAATAAAGAACATGCATTTCAGAGGACATAAATTTTACAGTTGTGATCAAATTTATTCAACCCCCAATGCTGCGAAGGGTTTTATGGAATTCAGTGCACATTTGTAATTGTGTTCATAATGAAATCTTACAAGGACTTGTTAAAGAACTAAATGCAACTAAGATAGCATCAATTTTTTTTGTCATAAAGTATTAAATGGCCTTTTTGTGATTTCTTCATTGACACAATTATTCAACCCCTTTACGACTACCACTCCTAAGAACAGAGGTTCATTCCAGTGTTTTCCATCAGGTATTGAAAACATCTGTGGATGTCAACGAGCAGCAATCAAGCATGATAAGCACCAATTAGGCAGATTTAAAAGGACTGTGATACTCAGCTCCTTCTAGACATCTACTGGTGTGTTTCCAAGCATGGTGAAGGCAAGAGAATGGTCCCAGAAGACAAGAGAAGAGGTTATTGCTCTTCACAAGAATGGCAATGGATATAAAAAGATTGCGAAGTTGTTAAATATTCCAAGAGACACTATCGGAAGTATCATTCGCAAGTTCAAGTTAAAGGGCACAGTGGAAACGTTACCTGGTCGTGGCAGAAAGAAGATCCTGACCGCGACTGCTGTGCGCTACCTGAAGCGTAATGTGGAGAAAAATCCCCGCGTGACTGCTAAGGAACTGAAAAAAGACCTGTCAGATGTGGGCACTGAAGTTTCAGCTCAGACAATAAGGCGCGCACTGCATAACGAAGACCTCCATGCCAGAACGCCCAGACGCACCCCCTTGCTGACTCCAAAGAACAAGAAAAGTCGACTGCAGTATGCCAAAAGTCATGTGGACAAGCCACAAAGGTTTTGGGACAGTGTACTGTGGTCAGATGAAACTAAATTAGAACTGTTTGGGACAATGGACCAGCGCTATGTTTGGAGAAGGAAGAACCAGGCTTATGAACAAAAGAACACCTTGCCTACTGTGAAGCATGGCGGGGGGTCAATTATGCTTTGGGGCTGTTTTGCTTCTAATGGTACAGGAAAGCTTCAACGTGTGCAGGGTACCATGAATTCCCTTCAGTACCAGGAGATCTTGGAGGAAAATGTGATGGAGTCAGTCACAAACCTGCGGCTTGGGAGACGTTGGACCTTCCAACAGGACAATGATCCGAAGCACACATCCAAGTCCACTAGAGCATGGTTGAACATGAAAGGCTGGAACATTCTAGAGTGGCCATCGCAATCACCAGACTTAAATCCAATTGAGAACCTCTGGTGGGACCTAAAGAAGGCAGTTGCAGTGCGCAAGCCTAAGAATGTGACTGAACTGGAGGCTTTTGCCCATGAAGAATGGGCTAAGATACCCATAGGTCGCTGCAAGACACTTGTGTCAAGCTATGCTTCACGCTTGAAAGCTGTCATAACTGGAAAAGGATGTTGTACTAAGTACTAAAAAATAATGTCACTAGGGGGTTGAATAAAACTGATAATGATGTGAGCACAGTAAAGACATTTGTGGTTATTCCATCATAAATATTATGTTATGTTTGTCTAATTTATAAGTGCCTCTTTGATATAATTGTAAATAAGATGACTGAAATGATCAAAATCAATGTCAAACTGGCCAAAACACTTTATTTCAGTGGGGGTTGAATACATTTGATCACAACTGTATGCCATTTACAGTGACCAACCACAAAGCCAACACACCAGATTCCTGGAGGAGAGTCATGGCAATGCCCAGCCTCAGCTCATTGACTGCCTCCTGAGTGGTTTGGGTGTTGACAGCCATTTCCTTCAATATGCACTCTGCAAACTAAGGACAGTTTAGATCGATCAAAATGATAAGCCTGCATTGCTAAATAATAAGGTTGACTGTTAGACAACAAAATCTTTAATACAAGTAACTAAAAGAACTTCTTGACAAATGCCACTTGACCTTCATCATCATAATTTGGGTTCAAGTGTAAAAACGGATAAAGTTCTTGTGAACTTTTAAATTAAAATTATAATGTTACAACAACTGCTGTAGTCTACTGTACACTCACGTTCAAAGCCAAGACACCACATGATGTGCCATCCTGCTGACGTGCATGAGGGAGAGTACTGCATGTCCACTTTGACACGTTACAGCCTTTCTTTCGCATGAACGCCCTTTAGTGTAATTATGACAATACAAACTCTTATTATCAAAAATTCATTTGGAATGATTTCTAGTATGTGTATGATTTATTATGATTTAAAATAACACTGTATATTAATAACTTTGCTTTGTATTTACCTTGTTGCTTCCAAGCACCTTTTAATTTTACCCTCAGACTCTCCCAATGGATCCAAAAAAAGGCATTTTTGTTCGTGTGGATAAAGTACCTGAAGTTTTGTAGAAAAAAATACTTAAATGTTCTGCAGTATTTGAAGCATACCTTTACTGAATAGCCAGTTTGTATAAGGAGAATGATTGCTGCTGCCAAATCTTTTTCCTTTTAATTTGACTTGCAGAACTTAAGTACATAACTATTATCAGCTTAACTGAAAAGACTCGATGAGCACTTATATTTGAGTTTAAAATATGGTAACTCTTACCGTCAGCATCCAGTGCTGGTGCTCATTGACAACACCCACAATAATTTTGTAATCCTTGGGGTCTATCTGTAAATGAGACCAAAGGTAGTGAATGCTGTATTTGGATATGAGATATTTACATTTGTTAACCAATGCAAAACACACCTTAATTCTGGAAAACTTCTTCATCCAGACTGCAGTCATTGCATATGTGTCGATCATTGCTGCACGACTGGTATTGTGGCTGTTATAATTCTTCACCAGCACCGCTAGGTAAGCGTTTATAACCTATGAAATATCATATTTTTACAGAATAATAAGTAAAAATGCATTTTAACAGTATATACGTGCAGGTGTGACTGCCATATCCATTCACATTTGCAAGGGTTAGTCCTGCTGATGCTGGACAACCCCACTCCACCCTTTCTACTATTGAAGAGAGCACCATAGGACCATCTCAGGACTAATACTAACCACACATGTTGGAGTAAGGTCATTAAGTGCACATTTACACATTATATCTTAAATTCTCTATCTAAAAGCTACTTTACAGCAGGGCCGGTGCCACGGGGGGCGAAAGGGGTCGTCGCCCCCTCAGGTGAGGTGTCCTGCCCCCTCAACGTAAATAATAAGACCCATTTATTTTACAACAATCGCTGCACAGCGCCCCCTCGCCCGCTCAACAATCGTCACACGCCGCCACCCCCCCGCTCAACAACTTAAATTCGCCACCCCGAAATTTTCTGACGCCCCCCACTGTATATGTCCTGGCGCTGGCACTGCTTTACAGAGTACACCAGGGAAGTGATTAATCCACATAGATTTGTCTATATCTGTTCACATATAAAAATTTGAAGAATTACCTCACTCTCGATTTCCTGGTCTGGACGGAGTCTTGCAATGTCCCAGTAAAACATTTTATATGGGCCAATCTTTGATAGTATTACATGGGCATTTTTTCCTGCCCATGCCTCATACACATCTGCAACAATTTTATATTTGTACATTACATTATTGTAATTTTTGTTTAGTTATAACTAACATAAACTCTGCAAAATAGTACCATTAAAAATATCATAGCTTATTAAGACATCATTAATTCCTAATTCACTTAGAAAAATAAATGCATCATTTAAATTATGTTAGTTGTTCTCAGCTTTAAACTGCAGACTAATGACAGTTGTTGCGATGATGTTAATCTCTAACAGGAGAAACTTCAAAAACTTACTTTTTTCAATTTGCGATTCTGGCACTGTGACACCAGTGGGCAAAGGTGGTGAGGTCACGGTAGCTGATGTATCTGGTGAGGTCACAGCAGCTGATGGAACTGGTGAGGTCACGGCGGCTGATGTATCTGGTGAGGTCACATCAGCTGATGGAACTGGTGAGGTCACGGTGGCTGAGGGAACTGGTGAGGTCACGGTGGCTGAGGGAACTGGTGAGGTCACGGTGGCTGAGGGAACTGGTGAGGTCACGGTGGCTGATGTATCTGGTGAGGTCACATCAGCTGATGGAACTGGTGAGGTCACGGTGGCTGAGGGAACTGGTGAGGTCACGGCGGCTGATGTATCTGGTGAGGTCACATCAGCTGATGGAACTGGTGAGGTCACGGTGGCTGAGGGAACTGGTGAGGTCACGGCGGCTGATGTATCTGGTGAGGTCACATCAGCTGATGGAACTGGTGAGGTCACGGTGGCTGATGGAACTGGTGAGGTCACATCAGCTGATGGATCCGGAAGCCTGTGTGGAATTCGTGGCATCTCCTCTTTGGCAGGTTTTAGGTGGTCTATATTTACTTTGAGGAAGACAGCACCATTTTTCCCCAAAAGATCAGCAGATTTTCCTTGGATTCCCGTAATTTCAAAAGGTCCAAGGAAGTTTGGGTCTAGCTTTCCTCCTTTCCTCTGCTGTTTCCTAATATTCTGCCTCCATACCTTGTCACCAACACTAAAATTAGTCTTGGGGCCACTTGACTTTAGTTTTTTTTTAGTCATGTCCTGGACTTTCTCCATATTCGCGACTGCCAGGCTTCGGAGCTCATCCATCCGTTTGATGTCCTCTGAGACTGTCTCCTCACCAATGACAGCCTCAACACTGCTGTCTACCTGTAAGCAAAATGTATGTATAGTTTCGTTTTTGTTTTGAAACATTTACTAATGAAGATAATTTAGTTGCCTACACTGTGGAAAAGGT
Source organism: Brachyhypopomus gauderio (assembly GCF_052324685.1). NCBI lineage: Eukaryota > Metazoa > Chordata > Actinopteri > Gymnotiformes > Hypopomidae > Brachyhypopomus > Brachyhypopomus gauderio. The sequence goes on along the minus strand of NC_135211.1, from coordinate 47,923,106 downwards.
GGTATGTAAGATTCTGGACAGAGTTTTCAAAAAGCATCATTAAACAAAGATTTTTAAATGTTAAAGAAAGTATTACACTGAACTCTCTCTGTTGTTTAAGATGTTCTTAAGACTATGATGATTTGAGAAACAGGTGCCTGATTAGTGAACAATTATTTGCTTGAAGCAAACCCTATCATTAGTATAAATATAAACAAACCCTATCATAGGTATAAACACAAAAAATAAGAAAATACTACTGTAAATGCATGTGTGTTGATGTGTTATCTTAACCATTCCCTGTGCTACTTTGTAAGGAAGTTCAATATGTACATACATCACACAATACAAAATTTGTTGGTGTTTACACTTCCTATTGTCTTCTATAGCTAACAATAGGACAATCTTGAGTATACTGTAGCTGTCGTGTTTTTCTGAACCATGTAAATAAGGAATATTCATCAACCTCATAGACCTCTGGAACCTCTGAAGGGTAGCGGGCCTCCCTTCCAAACATGAGGTAGTATGGGGAGAATTTAGTCGTGATCTGTTTTTTGGTCCGAAGACCAAACATGACAGCATCCAGGTATTCATCCCAGGTATCAGGCCTCATTCCCACCATTTTGCTCAGGGCACTGAAAACACAATTATAAAAAGAAGTTCATGAACATGTTGATACTTTGATTGAACTATGATTAAATCATGCAAAAACAAGAAAGGTGCTCCCCAACCACCACACCCCACTAACCTCTGAATTGTTCCATTCATCCTCTCCACTAAGCCATTTGTTTGAGGATGATATGGCGAACATAGGCTCCTTTTTATGCCCAGCCTGTCACAAACGCTCCTGTTAATCTGTTAATATAAAGGACATTTAAAAACACAATAAATACACTGACTGACACAAAAAATACTTATTTTAGCACAGAAAATCTCAGCCAATAAAAATTTACCGCGTTGACAAACTCTCTCCCTTGGTCTGACAGGATTCGTTTTGGTGCTCCAAATAGGTGGAAAAATTTCACAATGCAGACGGTTACCTCCTCTGCAGACTTGGACCTCAATGGATAGGCCTGTGGCCATTTAGTTAAGTAATCTATCAGTACACAGATGTACTGATTCCCTGTCTTGGTTGGGACGAGTTTCCCAATCAGGTCCATCCCTATTAGCTCAAATGGTTGTGTTACCTTTAAAAGATTTAAGAAGTTAAAGCATAAGCAATGTTGTTGTACAATCTGTATAATAACACATGGCTGTCAGACATGCTGGAATTTCAACCCTGCAGTTACATTTTAAATCAGGGAAGCTAAGCAAAGATGAATGTTCCAAAATTAGCGTAACAATTCTAAATCATTTAGCAGGTTGGTATATACTGTGTAATTCAATAATATTTACCTTACGTGTGTATATTAAGGGGAGTATATTTACCTTAATAGGGGTATAGTCCACTACCTGTTTTATGACATTTTGACTCCTCTGGCAAACCAAACATTCTGACACCTGTATAAGACAATTGTGTACATCATGCAAAACTAATGTTAGAATTAGATATATTCTTAAAATGATACAATAAACTAACTACACAGTAAGTGAATATACATATATGTTACACCTGTTAGGATTCATCATTATTTTGTTATGAAAATCACTCACCCATTTATCAATATCTGTTGACATGCCAGGCCAGTAAAACCTTTTTGAGATTGCATCTCTGGTCTTCTTTTGTCCAGTATGAGATCCTGTTGCACTGGCATGTAAATCCACAAAGATCTCATTGGCCTCTTCAGCACCACAGACCACTTTAATTTTGGTGGACTTATCTGCACCCTTTTTGTAGTACAGTGCTCCTCCTGTAGAACAAAGAATCAAATAAATTGTATTTTAAAATTGTAATAATATGGTGTAATTGTGTCTACATTGTTCAATTGGGTGTATACTTAAATGAAAACATCTGTCACTTATATGTAGGGTGGCCAGACGTCCTCTTTTTCCCGGACACTTTTGAGACCTAAAAAAATGTCCGGGGGGAATTTCAAAATTGTCCGGGATTTTGCGAAGGAAGTGTGAGTAGATCGCATGACATTAAAAAGTAGTGCATGAATGACAGGCTATCGTCCATCTGCACTCACGGTTGTATTTTGATTGACATACATGGTAGCCAATCCGACGTCTAGGGTTTGACAAACGCTACCCCCCCCCCCCCCCCCCCCCGTCCCGTCAACAATCGCCACATGCTACCCCCCTCCCCCTCCCCCCGTCAACAATCGCCACACGCCGCATAAAAATAAATTTGTAAAAGGTGTCCTCCTTTTCAGAAACCCAAATCTGGTCACCCTAAGAACTTCTATGCATAAAGTCAGAGAATAGTTTACAAACTCGAAGGATGGCCACTAACAATAGCATTTTTGCAAGCAACTGTAGCTATGTCTACAGTAAAAAATAAAATAAAATTTATGAAATTTACTCACCTTCTACTTCATATTTTGAAGATTTACGACGAAGTTCGGATTTTTCTACCTTCGAAAATCCAGCTGGGTATTCACCTTTCAGTTTGTAGTCCAAAACACTGTTGTAAAGGCTACGGTCCATGACAGTAAAGCAAGATCGACAGTTATACTATAAGGCTCTCGAAATTATCGTGTACTTGCCTAACTAGCGAACTAACTAAATGGTTGGATTCAAATTTCAGAATGCCTTAAACAAATTCTTTGATTTACAAACAGAATATTATGTTCCACAAAGGGCAAACTAAATCAAACAAGTGTATTCTGTTCGCGCATACACAGACCATATACGGACGAAGAATGACAAGTGCTGCGTCAGGTGTAGTGTTACATGAAACTTTCAGTTAGATGGGTTAAAGGGATATTACACTATTTATTAAAGCTTTGTAAGGTGAAAGCCCAAATTATGTAGTTTAATAATAATTGTAATAATTTGGTAACACCTAAGGAAAAGCAAACCAGTCATATGTTCTTATAAAGTATATCTGCCTATATTTAACATTTAAAAGATATAAATGTTAAATATAAGCAGATATATATTTAATAAGGGAGGGTGCGTTTCTCTACAGGTAGCCTGCCGTAAAATGCACCCCCTTATAACTCGGTCTCTGTTGATGGTAGGTCAAATTCACTTTAAAATGACATGGATGAGACCATTTCATGTTGATTCTATGAGTCTCATTAATGTAGTACCAATGTAGCCTAAATTAGGGGGGGGGGGTGCATTTTACGACAGGTGGCCTGCCGTAAAATGCATCCCCTTGAAACTCGATCTCTGTTTATGGTAGGTCAAATTCACTTTAGAGTTACACAGTGGAGACCATTTCATGTTGATTCTATGAGTTTCATTAATATAGGACCAGTGTAGCCAATATTAGGGGGGGGTACATTTTACGGCAGGGGGGGTGCATTTTCCGGCAGGTAGCCTGCCGTAAAAAGCACCCCCTTATAACTCAGTCTCTGATGATGGTAGATCAAATTCACTTTAGAATTACATAGTTGAGACAAATTCATGTTGATTCCACGAGTTTCATGAACGTAGGACCATTGTAGCCTAAATTAGAGGGGGGTGCATTTTCCGGCAGGTGGCCTGCCGTAAAAAGCACCCCCTTATAACTCAGTCTCTGATGATGGTAGATCAAATTCACTTTAGAATTACATAGTTGAGACAAATTCATGTTGATTCCATGAGTTTCATGAACGTAGGACCACTGTAGCCTAAATTAGAGGGGGGTGCATTTTCCGGCAGGTGGCCTGCCGTAAAATGCACCCCCTTATAACTCAGTCTCTGATGATGGTAGGTCAAATTCACTTTATAATGATATAGTTGAGACCAAATCATATTGATTGTATGAGTCTCATTAATGTAGGACCACTGTAGCCTAAATTAGAGGGGGGTGCATTTTCCGGCAGGTGGCCTGCCGTAAAATGCACCCCCTTATAACTCGGTCTCTGATGATGGTAGGTCAAATTCACTTTATAATGATATAGTTGAGACCAAATCATGTTGATTGTATGAGTCTCATTAATGTAGGACCACTGTAGCCTAAATTAGAGGGGGGTGCATTTTCCGGCAGGTGGCCTGCCGTAAAATGCACCCCCTTATAACTCAGTCTCTGATGATGGTAGGTCAAATTCACTTTATAATGATATAGTTGAGACCAAATCATGTTGATTGTATGAGTCTCATTAATGTAGGACCACTGTAGCCTAAGTTAGAGGGGGGTGCATTTTCCGGCAGGTGGCCTGCCGTAAAATGCACCCCCTTATAACTCAGTCTCTGATGATGGTAGGTCAAATTCACTTTATAATGATATAGTTGAGACCAAATCATGTTGATTGTATGAGTCTCATTAATGTAGGACCACTGTAGCCTAAGTTAGAGGGGGGTGCATTTTCCGGCAGGTGGCCTGCCGTAAAATGCACCCCCTTATAACTCAGTCTCTGATGATGGTAGGTCAAATTCACTTTATAATGATATAGTTGAGACCAAATCATATTGATTGTATGAGTCTCATTAATGTAGGACCACTGTAGCCTAAATTAGAGGGGGGTGCATTTTCCGGCAGGTGGCCTGCCGTAAAATGCACCCCCTTATAACTCGGTCTCTGATGATGGTAGGTCAAATTCACTTTATAATGATATAGTTGAGACCAAATCATGTTGATTGTATGAGTCTCATTAATGTAGGACCACTGTAGCCTAAATTAGAGGGGGGTGCATTTTCCGGCAGGTGGCCTGCCGTAAAATGCACCCCCTTATAACTCAGTCTCTGATGATGGTAGGTCAAATTCACTTTATAATGATATAGTTGAGACCAAATCATATTGATTGTATGAGTCTCATTAATGTAGGACCACTGTAGCCTAAATTAGAGGGGGGTGCATTTTCCGGCAGGTGGCCTGCCGTAAAATGCACCCCCTTATAACTCGGTCTCTGATGATGGTAGGTCAAATTCACTTTATAATGATATAGTTGAGACCAAATCATGTTGATTGTATGAGTCTCATTAATGTAGGACCACTGTAGCCTAAATTAGAGGGGGGTGCATTTTCCGGCAGGTGGCCTGCCGTAAAATGCACCCCCTTATAACTCAGTCTCTGATGATGGTAGGTCAAATTCACTTTATAATGATATAGTTGAGACCAAATCATGTTGATTGTATGAGTCTCATTAATGTAGGACCACTGTAGCCTAAATTAGAGGGGGGTGCATTTTCCGGCAGGTGGCCTGCCGTAAAATGCACCCCCTTGTAACTCGGTCTCTGTTGATGGTAGGTCAAATTCACTTTAGAGTCACACAATTGAGACCATTTCATGTTGATTCTATGAGTTTCATTAATGTAGGACCAGTGTAGCCTATATTAGGAGGGGGTGCGTTTCTCGGCAGGTAGCCTGCCGTAAAATGCACCCCCTTATAACTCAGCCTCTGTTGATGGTAGGTCAAATTCACTTTAGAGTTACACAGTTGAGACCAAATCACGTTGATTCTATGAGTTTCATGCATGTAGCACCAGTGTAGCCAATATTAGGGGAGGGGTGCATTTTACGGCAGGTAGCCTGCCGTAAAAAGCACCCCCTTATAGCTCTCACTTTTTGTTTGAATGTTGTTGATTCTAGCTCAAAATCATTGTAGCCATATAGACACAACCAACCAGCTTTACAGATGCAACACCATAACTTTAATATAAAATGTATATGCAAGTCAGTTAGAAAATACAGAATACTAATTTTATAATAATTATATCTCAGTATTAAATATAACAGGATGCACTGCTGTCAGGCCTCGTCGTCAGTACATGGTTTTTCTAACAGACTGAAACAAGCACAGCACTCACATACAACACAGTATGTGTCGAACACAGGACATAACTATCCATGCCTTCATTGCAGCTGTTGTTGATGCTATCAATCAATGAAAACATTACTTCGTAAACTCTTTAATATGCCAACGTTTTGTAAAATCATTTTAAAGTCACTACCTTTTGGTAATCACATCGCTGAAACCATCGTTTTTGTACATTATGCATGATTTATCGTGTAATCATAGTATAAAACTACATTGAGCTCTTTTCTGTAAATGAGTGATTTCCATCAACGTTAACTGAAACGTAAGATACTTTTCTCTCGCTATTTTAGCGATATCGAAGCGGATTGTATCCGTTTTCGAAAGCAGACCGTATTGTGCGCGTTCACGAGAAGGGGATGCATTTCACGGCGGGGGTGCTGAATTCGGCACTACACCGGCGCGCTGCACAAGCTGTCTTTCAGCGTGAGGAAAGCCCTATCCGCATCATCAGACCAACGGAATTTGGCGCCGCCGCCACTCGTCAAATGGTGTAAGGGCGCGGCGATCTCCGCGAAGCCTTTCACAAAACGCCTGTAATATGACGCAAAGCCCAGAAAACTGCGCAACTGGCGCACCGTGCGGGGTGTGGGCCAGTCGTGGACAGCAGCTGTCTTGCTCGGGTCAGTCGCGATGCCTTCACCGCTAACTACATGACCGAGGAAACTGATCCGTCGTTGCAGCAGGTTGCACTTTGCCGGGTTAAGCAAGAGGTTCGCCTCCTTAATAAGGCCTAAAACTAGCTCCAGGTTGGCTAATGCAGCCTCAAAACCGGTAGCGTGCACTAACACATCGTCTAGATAAATCACGCACTTTTCCCTAGCGACTCCCGCTAACACTCGCTCCATCAAGCGCTCAAACGTTGCAGGTGCGTTACAGAGACCAAACGGCAAGACGGTGAACTGCCACAGACCCGTGCCAATAGAGAACGCTGTCTTTTCTCTCGCTTCGCCCGCCAAAGGAACCTGCCAATACCCGCTGCGAAGATCTAGCGAGCTGAACCAGTCCGAGCCCGCTAGCTGTTCCAGCGTGTCATCGACCCTCGGCATGGGGTACGAATCGGTCCTAGTTACTGCGTTCAACCGACGATAGTCGACGCAGAACCGCCAACTGCCGTCCTTTTTTTTAGCCAGCACAACCGGAGCGGACCACGAGCTGTCCGACGGCTCTATCACCCCCGCCGCGGCCATCTCTTTGATCTGTTGTTCCGCTGTCAAACGCTTTGCGAGGGGAAGACGGTGCGGCCTCAGCCGAACGGGTAACGCGTCCCCTGTATCAATTGAGTGAACCGCGAGCCCCGTCCTGGAGCACTCACGCTCGCTAGCGGCGAAAACCCCTTTGAAACGCTCGAGCAGCTCCCGCAATGACCGACTCTGCGATTCAGACAACCCCGCACAGCTACGTTCCCACAAATCACGGACCGGGTCCACACTAGGCGGCGCTGTCACGTCACTCCCCGCCTGGCGTACGGCTACAGTACACGGCCTCTCTGCCGTCACAGTATCCCCGTGTATAGCGACCCCCCGGCCATTTAGTGTCAAACTACCGCTGTCGAAGTCTATCACCGCCCCCACGCGTTTTAAAAAATCACTGCCCAAAATGCACGGGTCCTTAATACCCCCCACCCAAAAAGACTGGGTCCAAGGCCCGTGCCCGAAATCCAGTGTCACGGGGACACACCCGACCAGTTCGAAACGGTCCCCCGTCACGGTTGTTAACTCCGTGGTCCTACCCGACAGTGATAAATTACCCCCCACGTCATCGGGCAAGAGGTCAGGCCTGATTAAGGAGACCGACGACCCCGTATCGATAAGCGCCAGGAAGGAATTACCGCTTAACTCACAGTTGATGTAGAGTCCTGGGAGTCCGGTAACTCGGGAGATAACACTAGAGGGCTCCTTGGTGCTTCGTGGAGTCGCCGCGCCCCTCACCGGGCGGCTCCCATGTCGTTTCCCGGCGCGTCACACGAGTTTGCTTTGTGGCCGGTTTCGCCGCATCGCCAGCACGTCAGCTGTTTTCCAGGCTGTCTGATCCGAGGTCGTGTTGTCGCCGTCCATCCGTCGACTGTCCCGGAGAGAATCGTTTCGGCTCTGGTCGCCTCGTCCACCGCAGCATCGATGGTGTCCGGGTTCGCCAGCCGGACGTGCATCCGCAGCTCGCTCGGCTCCAATGCGCGTACGAAGTGGTCGAGGGAGAGCTGTTGTTGCGCCTCCCGGGGGAATGACGGGTAGGATTGTCGTACCAGCAGCGCCACCTCAGAGGCCAAGACACCTATCCGCTCACCCCTGCTCCGTCTCCGGTTGGCCAGAAGTAGTTTTGCCGCCGATTCGTCGGGTTGTCTTCCGAACCGCGTCGTCAGTGCCCTTTTCAATGGTGCGAGCTCACGTCGGCATTCAGGTGGTAGTTCTACCAGGACCCTGAGCGCTGGTCCCTGGAGCGACAAACAGAGCTGCGCCGCCGTCTCCGCGTCAGACCACCCCTCGGAGCTTGCCACCACCTCCAGCTGGGCCTCGAAGGCTGCCCAGTCAGCGTCGCCGTTGTAGCATGGGAGGCTCAACCGGCGTCCCGTGCTAGCCGCCGTCGTTTCCATTTCTCGCGCGCGAGGAGTGGGCGGGGTTGCTGCCGCCGTCACGCTCCTCCTCGTCGTCTGTCGGGTCGAGAGTGGTGGGTCGCTGTCGTTCGGGCCGTCCAGCTGTTGTCTCTTCCTCGTAGCGCCGTACGGTTTCTCCGTCTCCCTCCTCAGCCGTTCGAGGTCTTTGGAGATGCGCTCTATCTCATCTCGTAGGACCACTTCTGACACCAAATGTGGCGTGGTGTAGGAGGGAGGAGTCAGAAAGCGATCCATTTTGCAATATAAGCACCTTTATTTAAATCGCCTTGGCAACGTAATCACGCTTGGAGACGTGAACACGCAGAACAGACTCAACAACACATGAAACATGAGGGCAGGTCATCAGTACAGTAACATCACACACACATGGCAGGTAGACTCACACAATGTATAACTACTTAAACTAATACAGGGTGACTTAAACTACATAACACACACAATCAAACACATAACCAATAAATACATGCACAAACATTACACATAACAGGAACAATACCGGAGCCGCAGGGGCTCATGGGAAATAGCGCCGTCCCTCAGCGGACCGACGCTACAATACTTTCGCGAACGTCGCTGCAGTGTTCTCCGAAACGATAGGTGGTGATAGGTAGCAGTGGAGAATAAAAAACCTCTGCAAAACCGGGGAAATAACATTTTTACCTGACCAGAGACCGTATACACGGCAGGCATCAAACGTAAATGGCTTTGCAATGTTGTCCGAAACGATATGTGGTAGTATAAAGAAACACCCCTCAAAAAAAAGGGAATGAACATTTACCTGACGCATTTTGATGTTGCTTTGTGTTTCAGGTTTGAAAAGTGCTGGAATTTAGGCTAAAGTACATTAAAATGTTGAAATTACGTTAACAAATACGAGCCAGGACGAAACACGAGAGAACGTGAAGACGTTAAGATTGGGCGTTTTGAAAATAAACCACCATTAAATAATGTGATAAAAAAGCGAATTATTTCGATTCATTTCGAGTATAAACGCCTACACCGCTCGCGCAGGGTCGCGCGAGGTGGGCGGAGTCGCGCGCTACGGTCGCTCGCGAAAGTATAAACCAGGCTTTATTTCGATTCATTCCGAGTATATGTATAAATATTTAACTTAATTAAGTTTAACGTGCTGGGAAATACTGAAATGGACCTTTAAAGTGACGTACAAGTGCTTTAATTCCACCTTATAAAGGTGTATGAACCCGGCAAACATGACTTTGTCCATCGCGCTGAAGCGCGTCGCGCGCGCGAAGTTACAAAATTCGAGAGGTGCACGACCTCGCGCCGCGACAGCGCGCGAGGCCCTTGCGCACGGGCGGAGCCACAGCGATTACGTCATTTTCGCCGCGCGGACCCTCGCGCCGCTCCAAGTATAAACCAGGCTTTAGTCTCAAATCCCCAAAAAAGGCGGGACTACAGGGAATGCACCTCATCGCTGATTGGACAATGGCATTCAGAGGCAAGAGACGCTGTCCAGTACAGACATAGCTAGTGAAATGCCGTGATAGAATGAGAGAAAAAAAAACCTCCTTTTCATCCTGGTGGTGCGTCGCCCAATCGCCCTAATGAACAAACCGCCCCTGCTCACTACAATTGCGATAGTAGTAATTCATGAACTGTGAGTTAATAAATACTAACTTCATGCTCAGGAATTTGCTCTGCTAAAAGGTATCACAGCCGGATTTCTTGCGGTTTATGCAGATTTTTACAGAAACCGCTCTACCTTGTGAACGGGACTTCAGACTAGCAAGTAGTTACAGTACGCCTCGACTACTAGAGACTGGCTGTTTGCCTCTGGTGGCCATTGTTGGCATGGCAACTAAACCATCCTCGGGCAGGGACGCTACATACCAACATGAAGACCATGAAGTTATAGAAATTAGGACATAAACAAAGAACATAAATGTTTCACGATCCTTTTTGTTGTCACACAGCGTTTGGTTGAATGTGATATTTATGCAAAAAAGATTAGACAATTTTAAAGTTGATTTAAAAAAAATCATTTTAATTCAAATCATGCCTTTAGAACATTGGTTACCAAAATATTGTAAAACAATTACAGATCACATCGAGTTCCTGGATTTGTCATCAACATGGTAAGAAAAGGCTGGAAGACTAAATGCAAACCCATTATACATCATACACTCATCATATTCAGGTCTCATACAGTCATATTTGTTGAATTTGGACAGTTATAATCTAGGCAAATCTAGTCTAGTACATCTCATCACTGCTGAGCCCACGACACATTAATATCACCAGATCTCAAAGCGCTTGTCTGAGAGGAAGAGACGTCTGTCTGTAATTCTGTTGTTGAAGAGCCTGTAGAAACAAACACACACAATTTTTAGACTCAAATAAATGTCTACCTTTGTTCTCCTTCATAGGAGTTACACATTAATTAATTTAAATTAATGGGAGCAGGCATTAATAGAGCCAGCCGGGGTCCTGAGAGCAGTGCAGGACATTTATACAGACACCTTGGGGTCCTGAGTGTGAGTCCTGGTGGCAAAGCCAAGTAAGACAGGCACAGACAAGACGTCTTGGGTGCGACTAGCAGATGCCCCTTTAGGGTAAGCTAGTGCTAGTGACTATGGCTATGTCTGGTGCAGTGATGGCTAAGTTACCTTGAGAAAGTAATCCGATTACTAATTACTCCTTTTAAAAGTAACTTAGTTACGTTACATATTACTTGATTTTAAAAGTAACTACGTTAGATTACAAGTTACTTTAGTAGTTACATTCAGCAGCAAAATAAAATTTTCCAATACTCACTTTATTGGAAGTGCATTTTTAACAGTAACAATGTATTGAAGCAGGTTCGGTAACCGAGGCAGAAACTGCTTAATCCAAAAATCCCGAGGAGGGAAACTTTATTGATAACGCAAACCTGGCGCGCGCAGTCGCCCCCCCCCCCCCCAGTGTCACTTAAAGGGCGAGACTCTCCTGACATTACCTTTGTGTAGCTGCGCGGTATTATTTGTAAATTTATTTGTAAACGTAATACAAGCGAACTGGGGTGGGTTTCCCTAAACGTTCGTAGCGCCAAGTACTTCGTAACCTCGTATGAAACGTACGAGGTTAAGAAGTACTTAGCGCTACGAACGTTTCGGGAAACCCACCCCTGTTCAGTCAGACAGCTTGTGAAACGAAATACCATTACAATTTCAAGCATTTTAAAGTAGGCGACGTTAGTCAAAATTCCAGCACTTTTCAAACGTGGAACACAGTGCAAAATAAAAATTCATCAGGTAAATGTTCCTTCCCCTGTTTTTGAGGGGTGTTTCTTTATACTACCACATCGTTACGGGAGGACACAGCAAAAAATGACTTGTAAAACGCGCTCGCGCTCTCACAGGGTCGCGCGCAGCGTGCGGAGTCGAGTGCTACGGTCAGACGCAAAAGTAGAACTGAGCCAAGAAGAAAGCAAAAATATATATTTTTACTAGGGAAAATAAAAATAGTAACGCACAGTTATTTGGATAAGTAACTTTAATCTGATTACTGGACTGGAAATAGTAGCGCGTTATATTACTCGTTACCGAAAAAAGTGGTAAGATTAGAACGCGTTACTGACATCACTGGTCTGGTGTACGTTCATTTGCACACAGTGACTATATACGTCTGGTGATTCTCAGTTACTTGGCTGCCAGTTGTTGTATGTTTATATATGTTTATTTTTCTCTCTAACTCAATGGCCTGAAACTGCTGCTGTCAGTCTCATGAGTACAGTGGTATTTCTTTTGAGCTTCCTTAGCCTGTTGTGAACCAGTATCGGGTGGATTGTAACTTGTGGTTGGAGAAGTTAACGGTGTTCTTGTGTTTGTAATTCCTTCTGTGTCGGAATCTGAGTCTCTGCTCAGGAGTTGGTGAAATGAGGGGGGTTTAGGGGATGAACAGGTATTGGGGAGAAACTGTCCTGTTCACTAGTGACAGACCTGCAGTGGAAGGTTGTGTCCCACACACACACACACACACACACACACACACACACACACACACACACACACACACACACACACACTCTTACCTCACAGTGTTAATATTGGTGTTGGTGGAGACAGTATCATAGATCCTCTTTGCTGACACATCAGTGATGTCATTGTGACTGAGGCTGAAATTAGATGGATTATAATTACCACATTGTACAGGAATCCCAACACAACAATGTAAATCAACACATTCTTGTACTACTACACTGTGATTTAGAGTGAATGAATAAATATATTTGTGACAGTGGACCCAAGACACTAATTGTCAGACATTTCAATGCTGCATTTTCCTTCATTTCTCAAGTACATTATGTTATTTCTCAAGTTCAACATGTTTTATGCATCAGGTAAGAAGCTGAAACATGAAGTTTCTGGTCATATTTCTGTTTTTACAGAGAACGTGTGATTCTACAAGATTACTGATTTGCTGCTTAATGTGACATCACTCCCCACTCTGTGATCATTGTTTCAATTGACAGACCACTATACAATGATAATCCCGCCCCCCATTCAAGCAGCCAATACGAGATGTGGTCATTAGCATATGGAACACCCAGAACATTATGTTTACAAACAGTGTCCTTGAAACAGCATAGTGTTGTAAAACTACTAGTTACACCCATGTGGGTGTTGAGTGTGTCCTCAACACCAGACTCTCTCCACCCTCCCCCGTCTCCACTCACTCCAGGACGTGGACTTTGTGGAGCTGTGGACACAGCAGCTGCAGGCAGTGGTCAGTGAGCTGGCAGTGGCTGAGGTCCAGTTCTGACAGCCCTTCAGAATGTTCCAGAACCAGCGCCAGGGACCCACAGGCCTGCTGGTCCAGCCGGGTGTGACTGAGGTCCACCTCCCCACCCAGGGCCCGGAAGAGAGACACAGCACGTCTCACACACTCCAACTCAGACCCGACACGGACCAGAGACAGAAACTGGAGCAGCACGGCTTTACTGCACCTGGACACACACACACACACACACACACACACACACACACACACACACACACACACACACACACACACACACACACACACACACACACACAAACATTCACCAACATGAACACACACACACACACACACACACACACACACACACACACACACACACACACACACATTCACCAACATGAACACACACACACACACACACACAAACATTCACCAACATGAACACACACACACACACACACACACATATTCACCAACACACACACACACACATATTCACCAACACACACACACACACATATTCACCAACACACACACACACACATTCACCAACATGGACACACACACACACACACACACACACACACACATTCACCAACATGGACACACACACACCCACACACACATTCACCAACATGGACACACACACACACACACACACACACACACACACACATATATTCACCAACACAGACAGTTCTATTAATATTAATACACTCACATAACTACTAACATTAATGCTATTTTCACACATTAATATGATATAACTCCTTCTCCTCTGCAGGAAGGTGAGTGTGTGTGTTGTGAGTGGGAGTCTTACTGCAGGGTGACTGTGTGTATAATGGGGAAGAGTTGCTCCACTCCTGCCTCCTCTATCTCACAGTCGTGTAGAGTGAGCTGTGTGTGTGTGTGAGCTCTCTGGACGGCCACGGAGACGACTCTGCAGTCCTCAGTGCTCAGAGTCAGTGTGTGTGTGTGTGAGTCTTCTGTCAGGTCCAGAGCAGAGCTGCAGGAGAAGTCCAGCCTGTGCTGCAGAGCAGAGAGCAGAACTGCTGCTGCCCCCTGCTGGAGCTCAGAGACACTGCAGCAGTGGAGCAGCCTCAGCAACAGCAGCCTGTCCACACTGAGAGAAGAGAGACTATTACAGTAGGACATTCAAGACATTCATGTCCACACTGAGAGAAGAGAGACTATTACAGTAAGACATTCAAGACATTCATGTCCACACTGAGAGAAGAGAGACTATTACAGTAAGACATTCAAGACATTCATGTCCACACTGAGAGAAGAGAGACTATTACAGTAAGACATTCATGTCCACACTGAGAGAAGAGAGACTATTACAGTAAGACATTCAAGACATTCATGTCCACACTGAGAGAAGAGAGACTATTACAGTAAGACATTCAAGACATTCATGTCCACACTGAGAGAAGAGAGACTATTACAGTAAGACATTCATGTCCACACTGAGAGAGGAGAGACTATTACAGTAAGACATTCAAGACATTCATGTCCACACTGAGAGAAGAGAGACTATTACAGTAAGACATTCATGTCCACACTGAGAGAGGAGAGACTATTACAGTAAGACATTCAAGACATTCATGTCCACACTGAGAGAAGAGAGACTATTACAGTAAGACATTCATGTCCACACTGAGAGAGGAGAGACTATTACAGTAAGACATACAAGACATTCATGTCCACACTGAGAGAGGAGAGACTATTACAGTAAGACATTCAAGACATTCATGTCCACACTGAGAGAAGAGAGACTATTACAGTAAGACATTCATGTCCACACTGAGAGAGGAGAGACTATTACAGTAAGACATTCAAGACATTCATGTCCACACTGAGAGAAGAGAGACTATTACAGTAAGACATTCATGTCCACACTGAGAGAGGAGAGACTATTACAGTAAGACATACAAGATATTCATGTCCACACTGAGAAGAGAGAGACTATTACAGTAAGACATTCAAGACATTCATGTCCACACTGAGAGAAGAGAGACTATTACAGTAAGACATTCATGTCCACACTAAGAGAGGAGAGACTATTACAGTAAGACATTCAAGACATTCATGTCCACACTGAGAGAAGAGAGACTATTACAGTAAGACATTCATGTCCACACTAAGAGAGGAGAGACTATTACAGTAAGACATTCAAGACATTCATGTCCACACTGAGAGAAGAGAGACTATTTCAGTAAGACATTCAAGACATTCATGTCCACACTGAGAGAAGAGAGACTATTACAGTAAGACATTCAAGACATTCATGTCCACACTGAGAGAAGAGAGACTATTACAGTAAGACATTCATGTCCACACTGAGAGAAGAGAGACTATTTCAGTAAGACATTCAAGACATTCATGTCCACACTGAGAGAAGAGAGACTATTTCAGTAAGACATTCATGTCCAAACTGAGAGAAGAGAGACTATTACAGTAAGACATTCACAACTTTCATGTCCACACTGAGAGAAGAGAGACTATTTCAGTAAGACATTCATGTCCACACTGAGAGAAGAGAGACTATTACAGTAAGACATTCAAGACATTCATGTCCACACTGAGAGAAGAGAGAGACTATTTCAGTAAGACATTCATGTCCACACTGAGAGAGGAGAGACTATTACAGTAAGATATTCAAGACATTCATGTCCACACTGAGAGAAGAGAGACTATTACAGTAAGACATTCAAGACATTCATGTCCACACTGAGAGAAGAGAGACTATTACAGTAAGACATTCAAGACATTCATGTCTACACTGAGAGAAGAGAGACTATTACAGTAAGACATTCAAGTCCACACTGAGAGAAGAGAGACTAGGGGTGGGTATCGCCTCTGATTTCCCATTTCGATTCGATTTCGATTCACAAGGTCCCGATTCAATTCGATTCGATTCGATCCGATTCAATATCGATTCTTGTAGGGACATTTCAGTTACAATAAAAAGTGTAGTTTGAATGTGAAATGTTGTAATGATACAAGGAACACTCAAACTTTATTAAAATGTATTAAGATATTAGTGTTTATACTGTGAACAACAGTTACATTCTTTTTTTAATATCAATTAATGCACACTCCTTTACCAGAAAAGGCATTGAAAGCAGTTTTGAACAGCCTTTTAAAGTGCAAATTAAGTTGTTTTTTTTTTTTACATGTAACAAAAACATTTATGAACATACTTCTGAATATTGAATGAATGAATGAATCTTCAACTTATATAGCGCCTTTCTATATACCCAAGGTCGCTTTACAATTTTAACACAGGTACAACCAATCACACTCCGGTGAGAAGCGGCAGCCAATTGCGCACAGCGTACTCTCTACCGGGATCCACAGCCCCCTGGGGGACTGAATGGGGTGCAGGAAGGGGAGAGAGGACAGACCCTAGTGGCAGAGCACCATCCACCACTGGACATACAAGCACACACACTCAGACAACTGCTTTTTATTGGACATGAAGGGACAAAGACACACACTCAGGGAGAATTTGTCGGGGAATCAGGGAATGCCAATTTACCTAATCTCCATGTTTTTGGACTGTGGGAGGAAACCGGAGGCCCCGGAGGAAACCCACGCAGACACGGGGAGAACATGGAAACTCCACTCAGATAGGGACTTGAACCCAAGACCACAGTGCTGAGAGGCAAACGTGCTAACCACCAAGCCACCATGTTGCCCAATTGTAAACATTAAGGTCCAAAAACTAATATTTATTCATGACTGCTTTCTGACATCTTGGAGATTGTCAATTTTTTCTGCAAGAAAAGGAGCTGATCAACATGTTGAGGAGTGAGACAGCTCCTTTGTGCAGTAACAATATTGATCAACATGTTGAGGAGTGAGACAGCTCCTTTGTGCAGTAACAATATTGATCAACATGTTGAGGAGTGAGACAGCTCCTTTGTGCAGTAACAATATTGATCAACATGTTGAGGAGTGAGACAGCTCCTTTGTGCAGTAACAATATTGCCAACTGTTGAGGAGTGAGACAGCTCCATTTTGCAGTAACAATATTGATCAACATGTTGAGGAGTGAGACAGCTCCTTTGTGCAGTAACAATATTGCCAACTGTTGAGGAGTGAGACAGCTCCATTTTGCAGTAACAATATTGATCAACATGTTGAGGAGTGAGACAGCTCCTTTGTGCAGTAACAATATTGATCAACATGTTGAGGAGTGAGACAGCTCCTTTGTGCAGTAACAATATTGATCAACATGTTGAGGAGTGAGACAGCTCCTTTGTGCAGTAACAATATTGCCAACTGTTGAGGAGTGAGACAGCTCCATTTTGCAGTAACAATATTGCCAACTGTTGAGAAAACTTCACAGCTTTATACTATCTTGACGCGTCGCGACCGGCGTGAGTCTGTAACTCCGCGCGCGCCGCGCTTCAGCGCAATGAACAAAGACATGTTTGCAGGGTTCAATTCAAGCACTTCGGTTATTTTTTTTGGCACAGGGAGAACTTGTAGATAGTTTAATCGCAAATGCCTTCTGTAGTGGAATTTGTTTGGGTTCTGGCGTTTTTTGAATATCAGGATGGTGTCGCGCAGGGGCGATTTTAGGATCTGGTCTTTAGGGGTGCCCAGCCCCCAGTGCTCACAGAGGCACAATACCTATGGAGTCAAATTAGGGTCTTTAATGGTGACGAAAAAATAATAATATCGCAAATATAAGATTAGCATTTTGCATTTTACGTTCCTAATTTGTTTCTGCAATACTTTCCCTCTTTTGCGTTTCTTTCTTTTCTTTGCGTTTCACATTTTATGTTGCTGCTTTTATTTTGCAATACTTTCTCCCTTTTGCGTTTCTTTCTTTTGTTTGCGCGTCACTGCTTTTCTTTGCGTCTCGCATTTTACGTTCATAATTTTTTTTTGCGCTTCTCGCTTTTCTTTGCTCCGGTTTTACCCTCTGTGTGGGGGCGGGGAAAGAGGCGTGGCCAAGAGCGAAAGGCGTGCTGTGAACGTTCAGCGTCAGTTCAGCTTCCTTCCACTCGCTGAACTGAACTGCTGCTGCAGCGCATCTGGTGTTAAAGGAAGAGAGAGGTCGGGTGTGTGCGAGGTGGTGGCGCATTTCAGGGCATTTTTTTTAATCGCTCAGGTTTTCAAAAGATCATTTCAAACCGACATCAGTAAAATGTTAATAATAATAATATATATATTTTTAAACGAAGTTTTAAAAGGGCACTTTCGTTGATAAAGGGCAGAGTTGGTGGTGCTTTAGCACCTGATGTCTATGTCTGCACGCATATACCTGTGGTCCAGCTGGGCGACCGTCTGCCATGATACCAGTAACCAAATTGCCGCGCTGTGTGACGGTTCAACTGATGACGCTGAACGTTCACAGCACGCCTTTCGCTCTTGGCCACGCCTCTTTCCCGGCCCCCACACAGAGGGTAAAACCGGAGCAAAGAAAAGAGAGAAGCGCAAAAAAAAATTATGAACGTAAAATGCGAGACGCAAAGAAAAGCAGTGACGCGCAAACAAAAGAAAGAAACGCAAAAGGGAGAAAGTATTGCAAAAAAAAAGCAGCAACATAAAATGTGAAACGCAAAGAAAAGAAAGAAACGCAAAAGAGGGAAAGTATTGCAGAAACAAATTAGGAACGTAAAATGCAAAATGCTAATCTTATATTTGCAATATTATTTTTTTTTTCGTCACCATTAAAGACCCTAATTTGACTCCATAAATACCAAAGTATTGCGTAGGTGCAGAGCAAGTTTTTTTCATAATATAATGTTTAAAAAATGTGTTGAGCCAGGGGGTGCTGAGCAACCTCACGGTGGTGCTCTAGCACCACTAAAAATACCCTAGCCTCGCCCCTGGTGTCGCGTTAAATGATTTCTCAGATTTGTGGTATTCCCACAGTATTTCACCTCCATGTTGCACAGTTTACACACGGCTGTGCTTTTATCCAACTCTTCCCTAACATCATGGTTTCTGAATCCAAAATGTAACCATACATCTACAGGGTTGCCAACTTTTCAAGATCGCTTGGAGTGAGATTTGAACCTGGAGGGGGTGGCGGTGTAAAATGGACACAAATTAAGTATTATATCGCGATCGATCGCTCGCCAGTGGTTGGCGCCACAGCGAACTAGTAGCTCATTGAATCATAGATGTGGATCAGACGTACATTTTTTTACTTTTGCTGCAGCCATGCTTAACTGATCACCCCAGCCAAGTGGCGGTGCTCGAGAAAAAAAGGATGATCTCGCGAGATAAAACGCGAGACGTTAAAACGGTACGCATATGCGGGGAAAATTGGCTAATTCTAAACATCGATCTGAGGTTTCATAAATCAATATCGAATCATTCAAATGAAGATCGATTTGAATTGAAAGATTGATTTTTTAAACACATCCCTAAGAGAGACTATTACAGTAAGACATTCAAGACATTCATGTCCACACTGAGAGAAGAGAGACTATTACAGTAAGACATTCAAGACATTCATGTCCACACTGAGAGAAGAGAGACTATTACAGTAAGACATTCAAGACATTCATGTCAACACTGAGAGAAGAGAGACTATTACAGTAAGACATTCAAGACATTCATGTCAACACTGAGAAGAGAGACTATTTCAGTAAGACATTCAAGACATTCTTGTCCACACTGAGAGAAGAGAGACTATTACAGTAAGACATTCATGTCCACACTGAGAGAAGAGAGACTATTACAGTAAGACATTCAAGACATTCATGTCCACACTGAGAAAAGAGAGACTATTACAGTAAGACATTCATGTCCACACTGAGAGAAGAGAGACTATTACAGTAAGACATTCAAGACATTCATGTCCACACTGAGAGAAGAGAGACTATTACAGTAAGACATTCATGTCCACACTGAGAGAAGAGACTATTACAGTAAGACATTCATGTCCACACTGAGAGAAGAGAGACTATTACAGTAAGACATTCAAGACATTCATGTCCACACTGAGAGAAGAGAGACTATTTCAGTAAGACATTCATGTCCACACTGAGAGAAGAGAGACTATTACAGTAAGACATTCATGTCCACACTGAGAGAAGAGAGACTATTACAGTAAGACATTCAAGACATTCATGTCCACACTGAGAGAAGAGAGACTATTACAGTAAGACATTCATGTCCACACTGAGAGAAGAGAGACTATTACAGTAAGACATTCAAGACATTCATGTCCACACTGAGAGAAGAGAGACTATTACAGTAAGACATTCGTGTCCACACTGAGAGAAGAGAGACTATTACAGTAAGACATTCAAGACATTCATGTCCACACTGAGAGAAGAGAGACTATTACAGTAAGACATTCAAGACATTCATGTCCACACTGAGAGAAGAGAGACTATTTCAGTAAGACATTCATGTCCACACTGAGAGAAGAGAGACTATTACAGTAAGCCATTCAAGACATTCATGTCCACACTGAGAGAAGAGAGACTATTTCAGTAAGACATTCATGTCCACACTGAGAGAAGAGAGACTATTTCAGTAAGACATTCATGTCCACACTGAGAGAAGAGAGACTATTACAGTAAGACATTCATGTCCACACTGAGAGAAGAGAGACTATTACAGTAAGACATTCAAGACATTCATGTCCACACTGAGAGAAGAGAGACTATTACAGTAAGACATTCATGTCCACACTGAGAGAAGAGAGACTATTACAGTAAGACATTCAAGACATTCATGTCCACACTGAGAGAAGAGAGACTATTACAGTAAGACATTCGTGTCCACACTGAGAGAAGAGAGACTATTACAGTAAGACATTCAAGACATTCATGTCCACACTGAGAGAAGAGAGACTATTACAGTAAGACATTCAAGACATTCATGTCCACACTGAGAGAAGAGAGACTATTTCAGTAAGACATTCATGTCCACACTGAGAGAAGAGAGACTATTACAGTAAGCCATTCAAGACATTCATGTCCACACTGAGAGAAGAGAGACTATTTCAGTAAGACATTCATGTCCACACTGAGAGAAGAGAGACTATTTCAGTAAGACATTCACGTCCACACTGAGAGAAAAGAGACTATTTCAGTAAGACATTCATGTCCACACTAAGATAATCACAAATACACACACACAGTGATAAGAAATTTAAGACAAATATTTGTCATAAAGTGACATAATCATTCCAGAAGTCGTTTTATTCATTTGTAACACACCTGAGGCAAATAACCATGTGCTGTAAGATGTTGATTATCTGACACAGGAGTCTCAATAAAACAAATGTTTTTGGCCCAAAATGACATTTGGGAGCATTTTAAAGCACACAGAAATATAAATGTATTATATCACCAAATGTGTAACACCCTCTACAGATCTGTTGTGTCTCATTACATGAATGATAAAAGTTCAAACCTGAGGTGGGAGACGTGTTTGAGCAGAGGCACGATGCTCTCCAGCTCCCCCTCTGGTATGGAGGTGAACAGCAGGCTGAGAGAGACTGCTGTGCAGTGCTGGAGGGTGAAGCACAGGGCAGCACAGTGGACAGAGTCCAGCTCTCTGCTGTTCAGGGTGATGCAGTTCTCTGTTGAACTCAACAGACTGGACACACAGTGAGCAGAGCCAGTCTGATAGATCTCTGTGATGATGGACAGTACACAGCTGGGGCTCAGACTGGGGAGAAGACACACACACACACACACACACACACACACACACACACACACACACACACACACACACACACACACACACAAAGTCTAATGCTGTGCAGTATAACTCAAGCACATTAACTGTTCATTGGACGTGTCGACTGTGTGAAGATCTTTAAATCTGAGCCACACATCACTGTTGTCTCTCACCGTCTGATCTGAAGTCTGTCCAGTACAGGCAGAAGTTCTCTGGGGTTTTGCTGTCCAATGTCATTCTTCCTAAAGTTCACAGTAACACTTTGATACTGCAGGAAATAGTGAATCACTTCCCAGGTCAGAGTGCAGGAAGTCAGGTCTCCACCCACATTCTGCAGGAAGCAGTGAGTAAGCTCCTCCTCCTGAGCTTCATACACCACTACAGTCAGCTGCTGGAGAGTCTCCTCACACAACCTGCACATACACATCAGAAAATGACATCACAAACTGGGACTTTTATCTATTAAAAATAACTGACAAACCAACCACACAGACCTGATGGTCAGAGGGCCCTGGTGACACAGCAGGACAATGAGAGACTGGGCCTCCATCTTGTAGTCAGTCAGATTCAGACACTGGACCCTCCAGAGCAGTGGTCCCCAAACTACGGCCCGCGGGCCGGACACGGCCCGCCTCCACGTTTGACCCGGCCCCCGGAACATTTGACCTGGCCCCCGGAACACCCCCTCCCCCCTACCCCCAGGGAAAAAAATACTGCTCCTTGTGAAAGAGAACGTAATGGCGAAAAGGTTAGGTAAGAGAAAAATTGATTCTGAATGTAGGGTATTTAACCTGCAGTGGACAAACGATTATTTTTTTGTTCAATGCAAAGAAAAGGCTGTTTGTCTCATCTGTAAAGAGGCGCTTGCGGTATTCAAAGAATACAATCTACGACGGCACTATGAATCCCGTCACAAAGACCAGTATGATAGTTTGCAAGGCCAAATGCGGGCAGACAAACTGTTAAAGTTAAAAAGTGGACTGTTAGCTCAGCAGAATACATTTGTACGCCAAGCTCAGCTGAACCAGTCATCCGTTCGGGCCAGCTTTCGGGTTGCTCAAATTATAGCAAGCAGCGGTAAACCTTTCACGGATGGAGAGTTTGTTAAGAAATGTTTGAATGCTGTCGCGGAGGAAGTGTGTCCCGAGAAGAAAGATGTCTTCAATGCAGTGAGTCTGTCAGCGAGTACAATCACCAGACGCATCGAAGAAATCGGGGGTAATGTGTATGTACAGCTGCAGCAGAAGACAAAAGAATTTGACTTTTTTTCATTAGCATTGGATGAGAGCACGGATGTGCAGGACACAGCGCAGCTGGTAATTTTCATTCGTGGAGTTAACGCAAACTTTGAGATGAGCGAGGAGTTGGCAGCCCTCCAAAGTCTCAAAGGGACTACAACGGGGGAGGATATTTTCGGCAAAGTATGCCAAACCATGGAAGACTTGGACCTGGACTGGTCAAAGCTTGCCAGCATTACGACTGACGGGGCTCCTAGTATGGTGGGCGCGTCTCGGGGTCTAACAGGACGCGTGAAGCGGGAGATGGAAGAGCGGGGTCTCACCGCCCCGCTACAAGTCCACTGTTTAATTCACCAGCAGGCACTGTGCTGCAAAGTGTTGAAGTGGGATTCTGTCATGAAGGTTGTGGTGTCATGCATAAACTTAATCAGAGCAAAGGGACTTAAACACAGGGAGTTCCAACAATTCCTGTCTGAGCTGGAGTCTGCGCACGGCGACGTGCTGTATTACACAGAGGTCCGATGGCTGAGCCGGGGCAGAGTTTTGAGGCGTTTTTACGAGCTGCTACCTGAAATTAACGCATTTCTTCATTCAAAAGACAAAACGGTCCCAGAGCTGATGGACCCAGAGTGGAAATGGCACCTGGCATTTTTAACAGACGTGACAGAAATTCTGAACAGCCTTAACTTGCAGCTACAAGGCCAGGGGAAACTCATTTGCGACATGTATTCCCACATAAAAGCATTTGAGGTGAAACTAGCGCTGCTTTTGGAGCAAGTGAAAAAGCACAACTTCGTCCATCTCCCTGCTACCCAAAACCTCTCTGCAGAGAACCCAGCGGTCCCGTTCCCAACTGAAAAGTGCGTGGAAGCACTGGAAATGCTCAAGGCGGAGTTCGGTGTGCGATTCCGTGAACTACATGTTCATGCAAAAGAAATCCGTCTTTTCCAGAACCCCTTTGTTGCCGACATCGATGAAGCCCAGCCTTCTTATCAGTTTGAGTTGGCCGAGTTACAGAACTGTGATGTTCTGAAAGACATGTTCAAGCCCAACAGTCTTATTGACTTCTATGCCGCACTCCCAAACGACACGTACCCTAACATAAAAAAACACGCAATGAAGATGTCCACACTTTTTGGAAGCACGTATATCTGCGAACAAACATTTTCGCACATGAAACTCCTGAAAACTTCGCTGAGATCAAGATTGACAGATGAACATCTGCATCAGTGTTTGAGACTGGCTGTGACTAGAATGGAACCTGACATTCAACTTCTCACCAGCCAAATGCAGGCCCACAGTTCACACTGATGAACATACATAGGTAAGCTCACTTTTCTGACTTGAATGAGTCATTCTGAGTATAAACAAATATGATCATAAAATCTACTGGGATAAAATGCATAAAAAATGTATTGTGCTGTGTAGGTCACAAGGAAGTTGATGAGAGAGAAAGGTATCTACAAGCCTTCTAGAACCTACAATCTACAAAAGGATTATAAGGAAGGAACACGAGAACTTTGAGGGACTACTCATATGAGTCATTTAAGGAAGAAATTCTGTTCTGACAACTTTACCTGTTAAGATGTGCACGGCACAACAGAAAGTTAATGTTCCACAGACTTTTTTTTTTCTGTGAAGAACCCAAAGAGCATTTTTTGGTGTTATTTATTTTAATAATGGTGTTATTTTTTTCTTAAATAGTGTTATTTAGTTGGTTAATAGTGTTATTATTTATTACCAGACTTTTTTCTGTGAAGAACCCAGAGAGGATTATTTAGTTATTATTTCATAAATATTGTTATTTATTTTGTTAATGGTTAATATTTAGTTTGTTAATAGTGTTATTGTTTATTTCTTGACTTTTTTGTGTGAAGATCCCGGAAAGTGTTATTAATGTTTGGTTATGTGTCGCTTTCTGAAAACAATAAATGTTGCAGCACCCCTGTGATTGTCAAACTTTTCTGTTTCAAACTGACCCCGGCCCCCCATCAGAGAAGAGAAAAGTTATTTGGCCCTCGCAGGAAAAAGTTTGGGGACCCCTGCTCCAGAGTCTCAGGAGAGAAGCCAAGCTGCTCAGGACCCTGGACAGCGCCCCCTCTGGCTGCTGTGTGCTGGTGTGGATGAGTGAAAGTTCCTCAACAGTGACTGGAGCAGGAGATCTCACTGTCCTCAGTGTTCGTACCATCTTCACCACCACAGCACCACTCACACTGCACAACAACAAACACCATTTACACCGTTTACTCTTAGTAATTTAACAAAGTCCTGCAATAATAAATGTAATCTGCCTCAGAGTAATCTAAATTACTTAGAATACTATAATTAAATAATATAATATAACGCCACATGCCTGAGTGTGCGCAGGTGTGTGATGTGTGTGAACAGAAGCCTGACTCCTCTGAGAGAGATGGCTCGTGGGTTTAGAGTGAGGTTGAGTGTGGAGGCTGAGAGACCCAGCACTCTCCCCACAGCCCTGCAGCTGGGAGTGGACAACTGTCCTCCCAGAGAGAGGGTGAAGTCCAGGGCCTGGAGCAGAGGAGACACCTGTCCTGCCTGATCTCTGGACTGGAGCTCTTTACACAGAGACGGGATGTATGGATCAGCACCACTGCAACAGCAAACAAAACCACTTACAGTTAAGTAAGGAAACACATTTACATTCTGTACACAGATCAGTGAGTGTTAAAAGATGGAATGTTGAACCTAAGAGTCATTCATTAATATGTAATATTTATGTAAATAAGACATAAAATATTCACTTTAAATATTCTGATGCTATTCTGAAATGTCAAGTGCAGACCTGAGTTGGGAGATGTAGGGCAGACACTGAAGGAAACTCCTCACTTCACACTCTTCATCTGACCAGCCTCTCAGCTCTACTGGTTTCTTCACTGTGTAGAGTTTCAGCACTTCTAGGAAGAGGGAGGTCTTTCTCTCTGAGAGGTCTATGATCCAGACTGCAGGAACTGACTGGTAAACTGGCTGTAATGCTGGAAGGACACTCCTGCCTGTTTGAGTCTCATAGTTCTTCACATGTGAGTACAGATCCAGCAGGAAATCACAAATATCAACCTTCAAATAATCATCATCATCAACATATACAGGGAAGTTTGTGTAGCTGCACACAGATGTCAGCAGCTTAGTGAAACTCTCTCCTGTAGCTGCATCACACTCTGCTGCTGTAACAATCAGCTTCAGTAGAAACTGGAGGGTGGACATTTTCTTTTCTTTAATATGAAGAATATCATCCTCAAACCTGTTGGAATAAAGAGTTCACAGACAACACAGAATTAGTAGAATTAGTAGAAATCAGAAGACATAACCGATTAATTTGTACAGTTTGCTGTAAACAGACCATTTCCAGTACAGTAACACCACCATTAGTCTGAACGCTGGTTCATGTCTCCTCTAAAACACACAGACCTGCCTGCATGTGTTTGTGGATAATGAGAGACGCAAAACAGACCAAAGAAACTTTGAGTGTAACACAAGAAATTCACCACAACCATATAGAATTTCACATGATTATGACCCCTATCATATAACAAGTTTCACTATCTCCTCTTTCTCACACACACTAGTAATGATGTCTCAGTGTGTGTGTGGACCTGCTTGTGCAGACTGGTACACTTAATCACGTTAGTGTCTTCACTTTTCTTGTTTCACTTTATTTATCTTTTAACATTTCATTATAGAAATTCTGACAATGAACTTAGTGAAGCTGTGTCCTCTCCAGACAGACTAGTCCACAGTCCTGATCTGTTTAGTGAAGCTGTGTCCTCTCCAGACAGGCTAGTCCACAGTCCTGATCTGTTTAGTGAAGCTGTGTCCTCTCCAGACAGACTAGTCCACAGTCCTGATCTGTTTAGTGAAGCTGTGTCCTCTCCAGACAGGCTAGTCCACAGTCCTGATCTGTTTAGTGAAGCTGTGTCCTCTCCAGACAGGCTAGTCCAGAGATATGATCTGTTTAGTGAAGCTGTGTTCTCTCCAGACAGGCTAGTCCACAGTCCTGATCTGTTTAGTGAAGCTGTGTCCTCCCCAGACTCATCTACCTCCTGCTAGCCCACTCCACTCACCCCCCTTCACTACTGATAACACACTGCACTCACCCCCCACTATTGATAGATCACTCCACTCACCCCCTCACTACTGAGAGACCACTCACCCCCCCCACTCCTGATAGACCACTCACCACCCCACTACTTAAAGACCACTCACCGCCCGCACTACTGATAAACCCCTCACCCCCTTACTACTGATAGACCACTCCTCTCAGCCCCCCCCCCCCCCCCCCCCCTCACCTCACCTCTGGGTGAGTTCTATCCTCTATGTTCAGGATCTTCTGTGAGTCTGTGGTGGTGAGTTCTATCCTCTATGTTCAGGATCTTCTGTGAGTCTGTGGTGGTGAGTTCTATTCTCTATGTTCAGGATCTTCTGTGAGTGTGTGGTGGTGAGTTCTATCCTCTATGTTCAGGATCTTCTATTCTGTGGTGGTGAGTTCTGTCCTCCATGTTCAGGATCTTCTGTGAGTCTGTGGTGGTGAGTTCTATCCACTATGTTCAGGATCTTCTGTGAGTCTGTGGTGGTGAGTTCTATCCTCTATGTTCAGGATCTTCTGTGAGTCTGTGGTGGTGAGTTCTATTCTCTATCCTGTTGCATCCTGGGGCAGCAGGCTGAGGGTGACATACAACAGATTCAACAAACTGATCTGCAAGGCTGGTAACATTGTGGGCAGCCCCGTCGACAAGGGGGGACCACCGGGTCTGTTGTCCCGGGCCCCGGGGCCGGGGGGGGCCCATCAAGAGCCTAACAATTTATTTTTTATTTAAAGTCTATAATTTTAAATATAATCTTGAAATCTTTAATTAATATAAAATTCTGTACTCAAATTAAGCTCAATGGCTAAAATATATATATATATGTTTTTTACCTATCTGAATATTTTCCATTAAGTGCATTCATCCCCGCCTCCCACTGAAAAATGGATTGATCCAGCACTGACTGTAGCCGGCTGGTACCCGCCCACAGCAGGAAATACAGTGGTGTATAGTTAAAAATGGCGAGTAAACAGAAACCTGGAGCACAGAAAAGAAAGGAAAAAAGGAAAAGGGATGAGGATTACAGAGGTGAAAGAGATCACATGAAGAGATTTTTAAACAGAGGGCATGAAGGGACAGCAGGGTTTGACAGTGTGTTCAAGATGACGGTAAGTAAATAATAAGCGCTGATGTTGTAGCGCGGTAAAGTTTAAGATGAATAAGTTTGTTGTGAAGATACTCATGAATAATCCCTGACTGTCTGAAATAGCCCAGACCAGCAGCACAGCCGAGAAAGCTACAGAAGAGGCAGGGAAAGATGACAGGGAGAGAGAGTGTAGCCAGCCCAGAGCGATGTCGGAGGAGGGGGCGGCTCCCAGTCCTGACTCAGGGCAGCGCGGTAGGTTACCGTAACAGTGTCAGTCAGCTTTCAGAAACAGCTTTGATGTGTGGCTATATTATATACTATATGACCTAACACAAGGATTGTCTGCTACAGAGGAAATTCATAGCGAGCAATGTAGGGAGAAAAGGCAAAGAAGAGACCAGGGAGAGTGAGATTACAGCCACTGAACACGTAGAGCAGACGAGAGTGAGAGAGACTAAGGAAAAAAGTGGGAGCGATGATGATGATGGAGCAACAACAGGAGGAAGGGAGAGTGCATCACAAGTTGTCATAGACTTTAAAGATCCTGGCTTATGGCCAGCTGTAATGTCTGACTCTGACAGGGTAACTGCAGTGCGTGTTCTAGCAACACGAGTATCTATCACAGGTGGCAAAAGATAAATGTGGAGTGTAAGAGTTTCCCTAACTATTTGTGTTATGTAGGGATGCAAATGATTAATCGACTTTAGATTAATTGTCGATCAAGTTGTTACTCGAACAAAATGTATCAATCGCGATTAATCGTTAGAGAGCGCTCCTGTTGTAACTTCAGATGAACAGAGCATAAGAACGAGAGGTGAACACGTGTCGCGAAAGACCAGAGTGGAAAACAAAATGAAGCGGGCGAAAAGACGTGCGGTGTGGGACCATTTCAACATTGTTAATTTAGGCTAAGAAGTCAGATGTTCTCTGTGTAATGCGGTATTGAAGTACAACAGTTCCACTAGCTCACTCAATTATCATTTGAACACCATGCAGCTGTCCTGCATATCACCAGTGCACCTGGTCAACCTACAATCACAGCTACACTGGGAAGTCGAGCGTTTTCGAAGCTCGCTACGAAAAAAGAAGAGTGAGCTAAAAACAAAGCTAGCTACTGCAGATTGTTGGACGGCTCTAACAACAGAAAGTTACATTACCGTGACGCGCCACTACACTGACGAGAACTGGCAGCTAAAATCTGCAGTGCTGATTACGAGGAACATGTCGGATAGACACACCGCTGACAATTTAACTGACAAGCTCAATGATGTTGTGGAGACTTGGGCACTCTCCGGTCGCGTTACAGCATGTGTTCACTACAACGCTAGAAACATTGTCCAAGCATAGGCTCAATAATATTCTGTTTGGCTCTCTATTTAATTTCTTCTTAAAATTTTTTTTTTATGTCCAGAAATTCCAAGTCTCCTGAAAGCATTTCGGTAGAGGATCCCTGATGTCCGCGAGTCACATATAATTCTCCCGGAATTCGGAATCCTTTTTTTAAATGAAAGAATGTATTTTGTTATACCATAAAAATTTCCTAATGCATAAATACTTGAGCAATATATCATATAATACAATATAATTATCATAATAT
This sequence comes from Brachyhypopomus gauderio, assembly GCF_052324685.1. Lineage (NCBI taxonomy): Eukaryota > Metazoa > Chordata > Actinopteri > Gymnotiformes > Hypopomidae > Brachyhypopomus > Brachyhypopomus gauderio. Next base: position 47,893,256 of record NC_135211.1, on the reverse strand, counting down.
AATATATACTTTTTGAATAAAGTGTTTTAACTATTTAGCTGATATTTTAAAAGGCCCTATTGAAACACTGAAATTCAGGTGAAAAACGCCGCTTATCAATTAATCGAAAGTCGATCGATAAGATCAATCAACTAATGATTAATGAATTAATCGATAATTTGCATCCCTAGTGTTATGCAATGTCCCCTAATGGCAGGGGAAAAAATTGAAAGGGACTGGGTCATATACAGCAACTCAAAAAAAGCTCAGTTTTGTCTGCCATGTTTATTATTTTCTTTTGAACAAGTTATAGGCAAGTCAACAAGTGCACTAAATTCCACTGATGGGATGAAAATGTGCACTTAATATAGGAAGCTGTATGAAAGATTCCCAGAACACAAAAAAAACAGTGGCCACAAATTTTGTTATTGGAAATGGAAGAACCTACAACACTCTGTCCTGAAGGCCTCGGGCATTGACAATAAACAACAACAACTTGTGGAGACTGAAATAGAAAATAACAAAGCCTTACTAAAACATCTGTTAGATGTAACTCTTTATTTAGCCTCTAGACATTTACCATTTAGAGGGAGTACAACTGTACTTGACAAACCCGATAATGGGCATTTTTTAGGCTTGATTGAGCTGTTGTCACGATATGACACCATTCTGAACAATCATTTACAGAATATCAGAGAGTACAGGGAAAAAGGGTTCAGACTCACTACCTTTCACCTGAAAGACAACATGAATTTATTGAGGTCTGTGCTCAGTGTGTTCTAAACACTATTCTAACAGAAAGACAGAATGCAGCTTACTTTTCTTTAATATGTGATGCCACACCTGATGTCTCCAATTTGAAGCAAAATGTGCTACTTCTTAGGTATGTTAGTTCAACTGCTTCAGGAGAAGGATGGGAAATAAATGAACGTTTTCTAAAATTTAGAGACTTTTCAAATAAGAAAGGGGACGAAGTTGCAAAAATGATTGAAGACACACTCAGAGAATACAGAATAGATTTAGCTGACTGTAGAGGTCAGTGTTATGACAATGGGGCCAATATGGCAGGAAAAGTGAAGGGTGTACAAGCCCACATAAAAAAGAAAAACCCTCTGGCCACATTCTTACCCTGTGCATCTCACACACTAAATCTGGTAGGAGTCCATGCAGCCCAGGCATGTCCAGAAATAAATATGTTCTTTGGATTTGTGAATGAACTGTATACATTTTTTAGTGGCAGCCCTCAGTGATGGGCAATTTTGATGAAAGTTTTACATTGTTCTTTGCACAGTTTATCAGATACACACTGTAGTGCACGCATAGAGGCAGTACGCCCTGTGGCAAAGCATTTACCTGATGTCCTTAAAGCATTGGAAGCACTTATCACACAAGACAACCTAACTAGTGAAACAAAAGCTCAGGCACAGGGTGTAAAGACCTACTTTGAGTCTTTTAACGCAGTGGTGCTCCTAACATTTTGAATAAAGGTTTTAGGGTACTTAGAGGACAGAAATCTTGCCAGTCAGTCTTCTTCCATTATCCTCGATACCCAAGTTGCCAATATAAAAAAACTTGAAAAAGAGATGGCTTGTATACGTGCATCCTGGGACAGTTTGTTGAGAGAGGCCACTGTTGTTGCAACTGCTATAGGCATTGAGCCAAAGCTTAAAACAAAACAGAGAAAGAAGAAACGTTTTTTGATGACATGGAGGAAGAGAAAAGGAAGGAGTACCCAGAAAACTACTATGTACATTTGTGATGAGTTTTCTGTTCTGTGGAATTTTCAAGAAATGACCAACGATTGCATCAATGCATTATGTGCAAAACTCACAAAAATACAAAAAAGACTTCTCAGATTCTCTTGCAGACCAAGTTTGTCATTTAAAGAAAATACAACATTTAAAAATGACTTTGGACCTCTTGACCTGCTTAATGCAATTTATAGAATGGGGCTGCGAAGCATGTATGTTAACTTGTGTGTTTTGCTACGCATTTTTTTGTGCTTACCTGTAACTGTAGCTGGAGGAGAACGTGCATTTAGCAAAATGAAGCTAATAAAAAACTACCTGCGCTCCACAATGTCTCAGGACAGGCTAAATGGTTTGGCCATGCTTTCCATAGAACATGAGCTGGCCCAAGGACTAGACTTCAGTGCACTCATTAACAACTTTGCCATTAAAAAAGTTAGGTGCATGGCATTTTAGTGCCTTTAATTTGTTGTTAATTGCATTTAGGTTGTTGTTTGCACTTATATTGTTGTATGTTGTTGCACATGGTTTCGTTTGTCTTGTTCTATTTTTTTTTGTCTTGTTGAATAAGGCACTCACCCTACAATTAATTGTCTTACTGTCTTATTTTATTTAAAAAATGACGTAAGCCGGGGGGCACATGAAACATTCTTCTCCCTCTCACCACCAGAGGGCTCCATCTCAAGAATACTGAAGACTCCTGTTTCAGCTGGAATTCCACTGATTACTTTGCCTACATAAGCCAGACGGACACAGCAGCTCCTTGTGAATTGTTGCTGACACTTTTGTGAAAGTGTACCAAGGTGTTTATCTACTTCTCTCATTATTGTTCTGTGTTTTGACCTGTTACTTCCTGTTTTTGCCTCCTGCCTCATCTGTTTGTATCTCTGTCTGTTATTTCTGTAGGGACCTACACTTACACCATTAGTGACCTACGCTTATACCATTAGGGGCCTACACTTATACCATTAGTGACCTACACTTATACCATTAGTGACCTACACTTACAGCATTAGGGACCAACAATTACAGCATTAGTGACCTACGCTTATACCATTAGGGGCCTACACTTATACCATTAGTGACCTACACATACAGCATTAGTGACCTACGCTTATACCATTAGGGGCCTACACTTACAGCATTAGGGACCTACACTTACAGCATTAGGGACCTACACTTACAGCATAAGAATACTGAAGACTCCTGTTTCAGCTGGAATTCCACTGATTACTTTGCCTACATAAGCCAGACAGACACAGCAGCTACTTGTGAAGTGTTGCTGACTCTTTTGTGAAAGTGTACCAAGTTGTTTATTAGAGGTGTGCCCAAAAATCGATTCTCATTTACTACGATTCAGAATCGATTTTAAATGTCCCAAAATCGATTCTAAGTCGTGGTGAAGTCTCGCGTTACGTAATTACAAAATTACGCAAGACTTTACGCAGCATGTTCTGGGACATGGAAAAGGTTCAAAACACATGGAGGAAAGAGATATTCAACCTGTCCGGTCTTCATTTAAGGCAAAAATATGGGTTCATTTTGGTTTTTACCGAATGCCGGGGAAGACCGAACTGGACACAATGTAGCTTGTGTGCAAGGCTTGTGTAACGCGGTGAGCACGGGATAATATAGAGAAGGGTGAGAAATAATACAGAGAAGGATGGACCCAAGTGCCGGCTCGCAAGAGCAAGACTATTGACACTCGTCAAATGTATTAGCGAGAGGGAAACGCGCACAGCGACCCAGAACTAACAAACAAAACAACACGGAAGACTCAACGCGCAAGAGAATAGAAAGCAAAACCGTGAGGGCACGGAGTAAATAGAAACAAAAAACCAATGCGGAAAATACAACGCGTGAAAAATAACACTCAACCGTAGTGAGATGGGAGGAAGAAACAAAACAACAACAGTAACTAAAAAACAGCGCGGATAAATGCAACTCGTAAACGAAACCAAGGACACCAGCAGAAGTAACTGGCAAAAAAAACTGCCGCAGCAAAATAAAACCCTTCCCAAAAATAAAGGCAAAACGGATAGGAAGACATACAGGATTGGGAAAACTTGAGATGGGTCAGGAAGCGACGCATGAGATACTCGAATAAGTAAAGAGAAAGCATAACAGAGAGAGGTGGCGAGACACCATTAAACGATAAGCAATCACAGAGAAAGCAGAGACTGGCTAAGAACGTACGGTTACGTCGGTTTAGTCTGGGACTGACTCTGGTGCCCCTAGCGACGGCTGGGGGAACTGCATCCGAGCCAGCCCTGACAGCTCGCAAAATGAACCTCAAGAATTTTGGTAACAACAAAAACCATTTTATTTTACCAAAGCACTTAATTTTTGTTAATTAAATGTGAATGACACTTAATTTTCTGTATTTGTCGTTCTGTCTTCCAGACTGTAGTAGATCATGCAGATTTTATAGACTGAGGCAGACATTTTTATAAATCAAATCGTTTTTTGAATCGAAAATCATTTTGAATCGAAAATCGATTTTTGAATTGAATTGTGGCCCCCAAAATCGGAATCGAATCGAATCGTGAGATAGTAAACGATTCCCACCCCTATTGTTTATCTACTTCTCTCATTATTGTTCTGTGTTTTGACCTGTTACCTCCTGATTTTGCCTCCTGTCTCATCCGTTTGTACCTCTGTCTGTTATTTCTGTAGCTCTTCTGGTTTAGACCCTGGACTGGGTTGTAGTTATTTGCCTTTTGTCCTTTATTAAACCCTTTATACCTGATAATGGATCCTCACTCTGAGTCCACGACACTTTGTCAATTGATAACACTTTTCTTCATATGGAAAGATGAGTTTTATGATGTAACACAGAGCTGATCTCAAGTTCAAACCATAAGCTTCACTGAAGGTTACGCTACCAAATAGTTAATCATGCAAAGTATGTACACAATTGTGTTCTGATTCAATTTACATACGTCAATAAATACATTGTTCTAGACAACTGAATTGTGTAATTATCATTTTTAAGGTGGGTTTAAATAGTACAGAGCTACAAAAGGCCACTTATAACCAACACAAGCTATCAATCAAATACTGCAAGAATGTGTAAACCTGACCAAATCAAGTTACAGCATTAGGGACCTACAGTTAAAACTAGAGGTACAAAAAAGACAAATTCGCAAAAAAATCAAGGCACATAACAATGATTAGGATGTTGCATTTATATATCATTTCTTTCACACATCTGTTCCACAACATTCAGTAATTCTTTATATTGAGAGAACAACTCACAAACACCATCAGAGAACATCAAACACACCCCTGTAGCGTAAAGACTTCTCACTCACCTGAGCTGGGAGATGTAAGGCAGACACTGAAGGAAACTCCTCACTTCACTCTCTTCATCTGACCAGCCTCTCAGCTTTACTGGTTTCTTCACTGTGTGGAATTTCAGCACTTCTAGGAAGAGGGAGGTCTTTCTCTTTGAGAGGTCTATGTTCCAGACTACAGGAGCTGACTGGTAAACTGGCTGTAATGCTGGAAGGACACTCCTGCCTGTTTGAGTCTCATAATCCTTCACACGTGAGTACAGATCCAGCAGGAAATCTTCATCTTCTGTATGTGACATCAGTTCCTCTATAGTTCTCTTAACAGTGTCTCTCTGATGAACAGCTGCTTGCAGACTCAGGTTCAGTAGAAATAATCTTTTTTTATTCTTATAGGATTCTGTTTGATTATGTAGTGAAAGAAACCTACAAACACAACAATTAACCCATTTATTTCTGTTCAATATATTTCAAGATAGCTTCAAAGATTGAGTGTCCTGTATAATATTCTTCAAGCATTAAAAGGCATTAAAGTTTAAAGACTGACACACAGCAAAGATGTCATGAAAATGTCATTCATCAGAACACAGGATATAATAAACTGTGATGTTACAACAGAATCACTTTAATTACAAAGATATGCAGTTCACAGAAATGTAACTAGTGTAAGAGTGAAAAATGTGCAAACCAACAGAAGTTCAGTTAATACAGTGGTTCCCAAACTTTTTCTGCCGTGCCCCCCTTTAGTAGATGAGAATATTTTTGCGCCCCCCCCCCCCCCCCCCCCCCCCATATTGATTAGGGATGTACCGATTCACGTTTTTCACTTCCGATACCGATTCAGATATCTGAGGCTTAGTATCGGCGATAGAGTAAAACTGTGCTGAATCGACTTAAAACATTTTTTTTTTTAAACACAGACATACTGAATTAGAAGTTTATTGAAAACTCTGTACCAGTATAGCACACTTAAACACACACAAAAACATGTAAAAACAACACAACTTGCATTTGTTCAGTCAGTGCAATTATGAATATAACATTGAATGTAAAATAAATAATACCAAAGAACCTGAAACTTACAAAAACAATAGGTTCACAACTTTGGTCAAACATGAAAAAAATAAACTGCAAGAAACCTTTTAAATGGTTCAAGAATTCTAAATATAATTTAAAATAAATAAGGAGATGAAATAAGAGAAACAGCAATTCATATGCGGCTAGTTTGCAAGCGCAGACATCACGCAGAGCACAAAGCATGTAACGGCCAGAAATATGTGTACTGTCTCTTTAAGGGAGCGAGTTGAGTGCGCGTATGGAATATTGTTGACTCAGACCACTGCTCTTTATTTTATCATTATTTCATTTCTGTAAGTAACGCATTCAATGAGCTTTGGGCAACTCACCAGTTCATGTATGAACAGTCAAGTAGTGCTGGAGCCCAGGTTTAATTTGGTCAACCAGCAAATAAACGGACTAAGTGGAATAGCACCAGCGCGAGTACGAGTCAGTGATTCACCTCTCCTCTGTGTGCTTCGCGTTTCACTGTTAACTGTTCACTGTTAACTGTCCAGGTTCACTTCTATCCGGGACAGAGTGGATATTTAAGGTTGAACTAACTCCGAAAAGCAAGCAATACAAGCATAGAATTAGACTGAATAGATCTGTTTTTATGGATCGGTCACATTGTCACCGATACCCGATCTAGAATTGTTTCAGATATTAATATCGGAATCGGTGCATCCCGTTTTACTTCCAAGCTCCGCGCCCCCCCTGCAATAGCTCCGCGCCCCACCTAGGGGGCGCGCCCCCCACTTTGGGAACCACTGAGTTAATATAAGAACTACACAACATATTTAGTATAAAAGCTTCTCACTCACCTGAGGTGGGAGATGTAGGGCAGACACTGAAGGAAACTCCTCACTTCACTCTCTTCATCTGACCAGCCTCTCAGCACTACTGGTTTCTTCACTGTTTGGAGTTTCAGCACTTCTAGGAAGAGGGAGGTCTTTCTCTTTGAGAGGTCTATGTTCCAGACTGCAGGAGCTGACTGGTAAACTGGCTGTAATGCTGGAAGGACACTCCTGCCTGTTTGAGTCTCATAGTCCTTCACATGTGAGTACAGATCCAGCAGGAAACCACACTGAGAAGATTTAATGGACACGTCATCTCCAAAGGGGAAGTTTGTGTAGCTGCACACAGATGTCAGCAGCTTAGTGAAACTCTCTCCTGTAGCTGCATCACACTCTGCTGCTGTAACAATCAGCTTCAGCAGAAACTGGATGGCAGACATTTTATTTGCTTCTTCATAAAACACAGTCCACAAAACTCTGTTGCAAGAGGATGGAAATGAACTGAATTAAATGGAATCAAATAAATAACATATGAAATCACTTTTAATGTTAACACCACTTTAACACAGGTGTACGGGAGAGGGAAAACGTTGGTGTATAGTCCCTTACAGTAAATACACAACATATATACAATAAACACAGCATAAATACACATTAACACACCCATATCCAAAAGGGCAAGCTATGAATATACAAGATGTACAAACATGCACATTTACATTTAATATAGGAACTTATGTTTGCATTTGAAGATACAGAGGTGATAGAATATTTATATTCTAAGATATACAAGGGTTCAGTTCTCCTTGCACCAAAAAAAATCACAATTAACAAACTTCCAGGTATTAACTATTTCTAAGTTTACGATTCACTCTTGTCCAACTACAATTACTGTTATATATTGCTACAAAATATAGCTGTATTATGATATGAACTTATTTTCAGAAATTAGCATTTCACACATTTTGCATAAAAATATCTCTTCCATACTAAACTAAGAAAAAACATCTTAAACAACTGAAACTTATAGCTGTGCCCTGAATCATCATCTTCCTCACACTTTCATCATTTGGATTTACACCATTATATGTCCATTTCCAGTCTATTGATGGCCAGTGTCCTAGAATGAAACGGTAGATCAACTCTAACAAGTTCTGTACTAACAATCTGGCTTCTGAGTTACACATAGCAGGAAAAAGCTCTGGTAAAGATTGTTAATGACTTGTACTGCAGGTAAAGTGTGTTTTTGAGGCAGGTTCAATGCTGGGAATTTTATCTTATCTGATCCTCTGTAGGCATGCTTTTGCTGTTGATTTTTTCACTCTAATCCCACTCCTCTGCACTGTAAAAAAAACATTTTTTAACAGATATTTACTGTAAATAAATACAGTATTTTTCTGTCTTTTCATAATAAGAGAATATACCTGTAAAATACAGGAAAATGACTTTTTTAAAGAAAACTTTAAATATACAGTCAAAGTCTGTAAATTTAAATTACAAGAATTTCTTGTTTTATAACAGGATTGTATATATTTTTTAAGGGTCTTGAGTTTTAATTTAGTAGTTATCAGTGTAAAAATGCAGTTTTCAGTGTAAAAACACAGAACAATGCCTTTTGTAACTTCACAGTAATTTTCCATTTTCAAACAGTAAATTCATGGCATATTAAAATTGCATGTTATCAAAGAAATTATATTTACATTAAATTTAATTAAATTATTAAATTTATATATCTACATTTGCTGGAATTATAGTGAATTAAGATTTGAAGTAAAATATTATGTTAAATTTCCCATTTCCAATTCTCTAAATATACATTAATAACTCTGCTACCAAACCAGCTGTAAATTGAATCACATACACTAAGTACTGAACAACAGCCTTTTATTTGAAATGACATTTAAAGCAACAAGTTTAGAACACAATACTGCTCCACTCTGCTCAAGCAAGTGAATAATATAAAATATTTGGTCCCTCAATCCTCAATCCCGGGCAATCAAGGGCTTTTCGTGAGAAGGCGCAAAGATATAAGGCATTAGGAGATTTTTTTCAGAAAGGCCCATAAGATAACCTGTTAAAACATTGCAATATATAGCAATAAATTTGTGGAGGGGGGTCAGAGAAATAGAGAGAGAGAGAGAGAGAGAGAGAGAGAGAGAGAGAGAGAGAGAGAAGAGATCGACCCATCCATACATTCATCCATCAGGAAACAGATCAGCAAACAGTTCTGTGTGGTGATTATTGTTGTCAAAAAAATCGATATATCGATATGTATCGATACTGAACATTCTGAAACGGTACAATACTCGTTTCTCTTAAGTATCGATTCTTTTTACATAAAATGCGCTTTCGTTTGAGCCACCCAAGCTGCCGTAATGCACAGGACAGTTTGTAATGCTAAAATGGCAGCTAAAGCAAACGCAGTGCTGTTGGATTCGAAGCAGATACAGATGGAAAACCGAAGGACACGAACAAGCCAGTTTGCAAGCGGTGCTTTTGGAACATTTCAACCAAGGGCGCTAAAGCCTGGTTGAGTGACCATAGCGCTCGACTCCGGCCACCTCGCGCGAACCTCTGCGAGCGGTGGAGGCGTTTATACTTTCCGCCTTGCAGTGTTGTCCGAAACTATATGTGGTAGTAGACCACGGACGTAGTTTTGGGGGGGGGGACGGGGGGGACATGTCCCCCCCACTTTTTCAAAAGCCGGTTTTGGTCCCCCCCAGTTTTTACAGTTAAAACCAAATATTTAAGTAGCGACGAAGTCATGTCCTAGCACTAGGATCATGCAGCTCCGAGCCCCCCCCCCCCCCCCCCCGCTCAACAATTTTTGTTCACAGCGCTCAACAATTTTCATTCAACCACCCCCCCCCCCCCCCCCCCCCCGCTCAACAGTTCGCCACCCCAGGTTGTGTCCCCCCCACTTATGAAATCAAAACTACGTCCATGTAGTAGACACCCCTCAACAAAAGGGGAATGAACACTTACCTGACGAATTTTAATGCTGTTTTGTGTTTCAGGTTTGAAGGTGCTGGAATGTAGGCTAAAGTACTTTAAAATGCTTGAAATTGTAACTACTTCGTTTCACAACAAATATCTATCTGACTGAACAGTTCACTTGCATTACGCTAACAAATACGAGCCTCTTGTAATTCCAGGACGAAACATGAGAGAACGTGAAGACGTTAAGATTGGGCGTTTTGAAAATAAACAACCATTAAATAATGTGGTAAAAGCGCAATATTTCGAATCATTTCGAGTATATGTATAAATATTTAACTTAATTAAGTTTAACGTGCTCGGAAATATTGGTACAAGCGCTTGAATTCCACTGTAACGTCTACTCCGCCCCAACCTATGTGAGATCTTCGTGTTTCCCTGTTATGTTTTTTAGTTGAATCTCCGTAGCGTTCTCCTGTCACGCCCCTTGATCTCGCCGCCCATTGTTAGTCTTGATCAGCTGTTTATGTTTAACTCCTTGATGTGTTTGGTTTATATTCCCGTGTGCCCAGTCTTTCCTTGTAAGTCAATTTCTGGTATTCATTGTTGCGAGAGTTGTATGTTCTGTTCCCCGTGTTTGTTATCGGATCTGCCCTTGGTGTTTAACTTTGATCATTGTATGTTCAGCGTTTGGTCCTTTCGATTAGATTTGTTTCGAGTTGTTTCGCAGATCATCCTATGTTTGGTTTTGTACTCTTTATTGAGTCAACGCGTTATTGTTTCCTGATGGTTCGTTAGTGAAGTTAGTTGATTTCGCCAGGTCTGTTTTGCATTAGTCCGGTTTATTGTATTGTCCTTTGAATGCGTTTGTTTGTTTACTGTTTGTGTAATAACTCGTTCATATTTTTTGTATTCCTTGTCGTGTCTGAGAGGTGTTGGGTAACTAGTCTGTGTACTATTGTTCACTCAAGGAGTTTTACCATTGCATTCGCAGTATTTCGTTGTCTGAAGCTCCGAGTGTTAATGTAAATGAAATGCCTCGCCATTCAAGAGCGATTCGAGCCGATCAGGTTAGGAGACGGGAGGAAACTCCTACCAATAAATCTGACTCTCAGCAGCATCTGTGTCCTTCTCCTAGTTCTTGCATGTTACATCCACCTTATAAAGGTGTATGAACCCTGCAAACATGACTTTGCGCGTGCCGCGCCTCAGCGCAATGAACAAAGTTACAAAATTCGAGAGGTGCACGACCTCGCGTGCGCCGCGCTTCAGCACGATGAACAAAGTCATGTTTGCAGGGTTCATACACCTTGTGGAATTCAAACACTTGTATGTCACTTTCAAGGTCCATTTCAATATTTCCCAGCACGAGCAAAGACACTTCGTCAGACGTTCAAAAGACGTCCACTGAAAAGCCAGAATGAAAGTTTTTGTGACGTCTTTTGAACGTCTATTGCTGCCGTTCAGTTGCAGTTTTTGCACGTCCACTGACATCCAATAAAGGTCCTAGTCAGACGTTCAGATAGAAAACTCGTCATAGACGTCCATGTTAAGTTAAGGTCCTAGTCACACTGTCAGATTTTGAACCAGTTTTGAACGTCCACCAGACATGCAAAATGGGTCTGGACTGACCGACGTGATACAGACATGATTTTAACGTCTTTCTGATATCGCATGTTTGTTGGGATAAGTTAAATATTTATACATATACTCGAAATTATTCGCTTTTTTTTATCACATTATTTAATGGTTGTTTATTTTCAAAACGCCCAATCTTAACGTCTTCACGTTCTCTCATGTTTCGTCCTGGAATTACAAGAGGCTCGTATTTGTTAATATCATATAAGTGAACTGATCAGTCAGACAGATATTTGTTGTGAAATGAAGTTACACTTTCAAGCATTTTTAAACACAAAGCAACATTCATTTGTTTGTTTATAAAAAAATTAAAAAGGCTTTAAAACGGAAATTAGCACAGTATCTGACTTTGGTATCGAAAATGGTATCGAATTTCAATATTTTTTTAAGTATTGTATCGAAGTTGTAATTCTTAGTATCGTGACAAGCCTTTCAAGCATGAGGGCCCCTTGCTTATATTTTGCCTAGGGCCCCAAATTGGCTAGATCCGCCACTGGTGCTGCATCAACAGAACATGCACACAGTAAACAATCAACAAACAGTAACATTGTAACAATATAGAAACATTTATTACTATTTTATGTTTTAATGTAAAATCACACAATTTTATTTTCATTCAAGATCTTTATTTGTAATATAACAGGAATACTTATTTAGTTAGAAAAATACACGCTGTTTCATACAGCTTTTGGTTGAGTGTGATTTATACAGAAAAGATGGGACACTGATTAAAGTTGATAAAAAACTTTATTCAAAACCAGTTACCAAAATATTTTAAATGCATTTTATAATGTTGATGTATTTAACTACTGAGACCAGAGACTAGCCGAGACTCTGTACAGATCACCTCACTCCTCTCTACACAAGACCAACAACATATACAAGAAAATAAAACACATAGAGAACAGAAGCATTGCCCAGGGAAATAAAATAAAGAGGAAAAAAAGCAGCGTGTTTTAATAAAAAGTCATCTAAAAATATCTTACTGCAATATATGTGTTCTGAGAAATAATGCAATACTATATGTGTTTTGAAAAATAATGCAATATTATTTAGGGCAATAATGTAATATTATACAAGTGTTTTGAGAAATAATGCATTATGTGTTGACAAATTGTCATGGTAGGCTGGGCTCCGAGCACAGGGGAGACGCCCACACCACGACACCTCACTGCCCCACCACTCCCATGCTCTCAATCACCCACATACTGACACGCCCCTCATTAGTGTTGAACACCTGTCGCACATTATCCTGCTTTAAATCCCTCACATGAAATACAATAAGTGCTTTGAGAAATAATGCAATACTATGTGTTTTGAAATTTTGAACACATTCAAATACTAATAAAATAACAATAAACATTTCTAAAAGTTCTTAAGTCACTCACAAAAGGGTTTGAAGGCCGATCACAGATCACATTGGGTTCCTGGATTTGTCATTAACGTATTAAGAAAAGTCTGGAAGACTAAATGCAGAGTACATGTGGAGACTCTGCTGTAACAGTGCAGAGTTCACACATCACAAGGCACTGATCACATTACAATACAACAACTTCAAGCATGTTACAGAACAAACAGAAAGTGGCATTAGGAGTCTTGACTCTTATTGGTCTAGAGCAGCAGTCTTTCTACAATCTAGTGTTTACTTAAATGAAGACAGCAACAAGACAGACCACCGTTCTGTGGATTATGAACAGAAACAGTTCAACTCATTACACACATACAGCAGTGATTATTGAGTCTTTGGTGCCCTATGCAGAAATTCACAGGATCCCCATGAGGAATTCAGGTCTCATACAGTCATCATATTCATGTATCATACAGTCATCATATTCATGTATCATACACTCATATTCATGTATCATACAGTCATCATATTCATGTATCATACACTCATATTCATGTATCATACAGTCATCATATTCGTGTATAATACACTCATATTTGTTGAATTTGGACAGTTATAATCTTGTCAAAGCACATGTACATCTCATCACTGCTGAGCCCATGACACATTAATATCACCAGATCTCAAAGCGCTTGTCTGAGAGGAAGAGACGTCTGTCTGTAATTCTGTTGTTGAAGAGCCTGTAGAAACAAACACACACACATTATTTTAAAACTCAAATGAATGTCCTGCTTTGTTCTCCTTCATGCGAGTTAGACGTTAATTAGGACGGGAGCTCTGAGAGTCTCTGCTCCACAAAGCCAACTGTAGGCAGACAGGCACAGACGAGACATCTTGGGTGTGACTAGCAGTTGCTCCTTTAAGTCGGGTTAAGCTAGTGCTAGTGATGACAGCCACGTCTGGTGTATGTTCACTTACTTGGCTGCTTGGTTGTTGTATGTTTGTTTTTTTTTCTCTCTAACTCAACGGCCTGAAACTTTTAGAGTTGCTGCTGTCAGTCTCAGGAGTACAGTGGTATTTCTTTTGAGCTTCCTTCTAGCCTGTTGTGAACCAGTATCGGGTGTATTGTAACTCGCGGCCGGAGAGGTTAGCTGTGTTTTCTGTTTGTAATTCCTTGTAATCTGAGTCTCTGCTCAGGAGTTGGTGAAATGAGGGGAGTTTAGGGGATGAACAGGTATTGGGGAGAAACTGTCCTGTTCACTAGTGACAGACCTGCAGTGGAAGGTTGTGTCCCCCACACACACACACACACACACACACACAAACACACTCTTACCTCACAGTGTGAATATTGGTGTTGGTGGAGACAGTATCATAGATCCTCTTTGCTGACACATCAGTGATGTCATTGTGACTGAGGCTGAAATTAGATGGATTATAATTACCACATTGTACAGGAATCCCAACACAACAATGTAAATCAACACATTCTTGTAATACTACATTGACTGTGATTTAGAGTGAATGAATAAATATATTTGTGACAGTGGACCTGAGACACTAATTGTCAGATATTTCAATGCTGCATTTTCCTTCATTTCTCATGTTCATGATGTGTTTATGCATCAGGTAAGAAGCTGAAACATGAAGTTTCTGGTCATATTTCTCCACTTCTCCACTCACTCCAGGACGTGGGCTTTGTGGAGCTGTGGACACAGCAGCTGCAGGCAGTGGTCAGTGAGCTGGCAGTGGCTGAGGTCCAGTTCTGACAGCCCTTCAGAATGTTCCAGAACCAGCGCCAGGGACCCACAGGCCTGCTGGTCCAGCCGGGTGTGACTGAGGTCCACCTCCCCACCCAGGGCCCGGGAGAGAGACACAGCACGTCTCACACACTCCAACTCGGACCCGACACGGACCAGAGACAGAAACTGGAGCAGCACGGCTTTACTGCACCTGGACACACACACACACACACACACATATACACACACACATATACACACACACATATACACACACACACAGACACACACACACAGACACACACACACTCATACACACATATACACACACACACAGACACACACACACACACCACATTCACCAACATGGACACACACACACACACACACACACACACACACACACACACACTCACCAAAATGGACACACACACCACATTCACCAACATGGACAGTTCTATTAATATTAATTAGTGGTGGGCCGTTAACGGCGTTCGTTAATTTGATACTCTTATCGGGCGATATAAAAATTATCGCCGTTAATCTATTCTTAAAGTTGGGTTGGGAACTGGGTCAAAATGGGTAAGCAAACTATGATGACTTTCAACTTGATAGTTTAGCTCGATTGTATTCCTAACCAAATTGCACAGTAGGGGCGAGAACGAGTTTTCAAACCTGTGAATTACAAATCGTTCGTGTTTTTATGTGGATGCAGCCACGAAGTCGCCAGGTTTGCTTCATGGAAAATTCATGTTAGGAACGTAAAGTGTTACCGGAGCGGAACTCGGAGCGGTCGTTTTCTGCATGGTCCTAGCGCTAGATTTGCCGCTATTTAAATATTCCTTTTTAACCGTTAAAACTGCAGAGGACCAAGACCGGCTTTTTTACGTCCATGAGGTTAAATGTACTAAATGTTGGCTTACATTTCAAATATCATGTTTACCTGAATAAAGATGTTATCAACCCCTTTTAATGCATCAACCCCTTTTAATGTTTTTAATGATGTTATCAACCCCTTTTAATTACAAACCCCTTTTAATTTTTAATGTAGGCTTACAAATTCATGTTTAACTGAATAAACCGTTGAACACGAGTAGCCTACATTTTATTGAGCATGTCTAATGCACCCTCTGTATTAAGAAACCCTATCTCAAAGACTGACTTTTAGTCATTACTTGGGTAGCACGCATATGAGCCATTTTAATATAGATTAATCTAGATTAATTTCAAGATTTCAGTGAGATTAATCTAGATTAAAAAAATTAATCTATGCCCACCCCTAATATTAATACACTCACATAACTACTAACATTAATGCTATTTTCACACATTAATATGATATAACTCCTCCTCCTCTGCAGGAAGGTTAGTGTGTGTGTTGTGAGTGGGAGTCTTACTGCAGGGTGACTGTGTGTATAATGGTGAAGAGTTGCTCCACTCCTGCCTCCTCTATCTCACAGTCGTGTAGAGTGAGCTGTGTGTGTGTGTGAGCTCTCTGGACGGCCACGGAGACGACTCTGCAGTCCTCAGTGCTCAGAGTCAGTGTGTGTGTGTGTGAGTCTTCTGTCAGGTCCAGAGCAGAGCTGCAGGAGAAGTCCAGCCTGTGCTGTAGAGCAGAGAGCAGAAATACTGCTGCCCCCTGCTGGAGCTCAGAGACACTGCAGCAGTGGAGCAGCCTCAGCAACAGCAGCCTGTCCACACTGAGAGAAGAGAGACTATTACAGTAAGACATTCAAGACATTCATGTCCACACTGAGAGAAGAGAGACTATTACAGTAAGACATTCAAGACATTCATGTCCACACTGAGAGAAGAGAGACTATTTCAGTAAGACATTCAAGACATTCATGTCCACACTGAGAGAAGAGAGACTATTACAGTAAGACATTCAAGACATTCATGTCCACACTGAGAGAAGAGAGACTATTACAGTAAGACATTCAAGACATTCATGTCCACACTGAGAGAAGAGAGACTATTTCAGTAAGACATTCAAGACATTCATGTCCACACTGAGAGAAGAGAGACTATTACAGTAAGACATTCAAGACATTCATGTCCACACTGAGAGAAGAGAGACTATTACAGTAAGACATTCAAGACATTCATGTCCACACTGAGAGAAGAGAGACTATTACAGTAAGACATTCAAGTCCACACTGAGAGAAGAGAGACTATTACAGTAAGACATTCAAGACATTCATGTCCACACTGAGAGAAGAGAGACTATTACAGTAAGACATTCAAGACATTCATGTCCACACTGAGAACACAGAAAAACACACACATACACACAGTTCTGTATTATTAAATGTTTCATTTAATAAACCTGAGGTGGGAGAAATTTAAGACAAATATGTCATAAAGTGACATAAATGAATAAAACGACTTCTGGAAATAATATAACACACCTGAGGTAAATAACCATGTGCTGTAAGATGTTGATTATCTGACACAGGAGTCTCAATAAAACAAATGTTTTTGTCCCAAAATGACATTTGGGTGTGTTTTTAAACACATATAAATGTATATATAACACCAAATGTGTAACACCCCCTACAGATCTGTTGTGTCTCATTACATGAATGATAAAAGTTCAAACCTGAGGTGGGAGACGTGTTTGAGCAGAGGCACGATGCTCTCCAGCTCCCCCTCTGGTATGGAGGTGAACAGCAGGCTGAGAGAGACTGCTGTGCAGTGCTGGAGGGTGAAGCACAGGGCAGCACAGTGGACAGAGTCCAGCTCTCTGCTGTTCAGGGTGATGCAGTTCTCTGTTGAACTCAACAGACTGGACACACAGTGAGCAGAGCCAGTCTGATAGATCTCTGTGATGATGGACAGTACACAGCTGGGACTCAGACTGGGGAGAAGACACAGACCCACACATACACACACACACACACACAAACACAAACACACACAAAAACACACAAACACACACAAACACACACAAACACACACACACAGTCTAAGTATAATGAAAGCACATGTTCATTGGACGTGTCGACTGTGTGAAGATCTTTAAATCTGAGCCACCAGGCATGAAAATGGGTCAGGGGTTAAAAAGGTGAGAAGACCGGGGGGCGGGGCATGTGACGTCATGGGGATACGGCGACGGGGCGTTGACATGTGACGTCATGGGTATACTGCGACGGGGGGGTGGGATGGGGGTGGCTGCTGGTGTACGGGGATACAGCGAAAGGTGATGCCAAATATTACGGAGCTCGTAAGGTGACGTCATGTAAAAAATATAATAACGCGTGGCCACGACTTACTAACGCGTGCGAACAAGATAATTAATTATTACTTTATATAAAGCCAGGTTTATCTTCCTTGGGCAGTCAGTTCGCGAACATCCCTGGGATCTGCTTGCTTTGCTGTGAAAAAATAAACTTTGTTGCCGCGTGTGAAAGGCGACGTTAGTATCTCGTTCCCACGCGTTAATAAGTCGTGGCCACGCGTTATTTATTTATTTTTTACATGATGTCACCTTACGGGCTCCGTAAAATATAGTAAAATCCATTAAAAATTTTTTTTGACTGTCATGTCAATGGATTCAATGTAAACGCAATCCGTAAACGCAAGAAGCCGCTTTCGCCATTCCGGATGGCTCAGTCAAAACCATTACGTCTTAATGAACCAATAAATACATCAGCGGCGAAAATTATTGTAAAAATACCAGGTTTACGTGTTTTTATTTTCTAACATGAGCTAAAGCACAGGGTAGACTCAAACGACAAGAGTTTACAACTTCATCTTCAATCTTTTCAGCCCTGGCGCGAATGTTCTCCTCACACGTCCCTGGATTCACCAGTTACAACTACAGACACACTAGAAAAAAATCTTGTTTCTTATTTTATGTCACCGTTAACTACACGGGGTTGACGCGAACTTAAATAGGTAGATAGATGGGCCTATTATCACAAGAGCTTGTGGTTAGATCTGACAGTGTTCAACGCTGTAGCGAACGGCAGTAACTTTGTTTTATTAAATCCACCCAATTAAAAATGTACGATCTGGTAAACGTAGTGGTAAATGTACGCTCTTCTGACTTGTCCGCGGTGTAGCACTAGGTCCTGCTTCTCGTCCCGCTTAGCAGTAAATGAATAACATGAATGAAGAACGTTCGTATGATTGAAACGCTATTTGGCCTCTATGATGGTTCTGGGCGGAAACTGCTGGCCACTGTCACTGAAATAGCCAATTTCGGAAGTGCTCTGTTTGCTAATTAAGTCAATATGATAATTAAAATATAATCTCCCGACCCCCCCCCCCCGACCCCCCCCAAACAAAAAACTCATCGGATCTACACGATTCACGTAGGTCACCCTTTTCAACTTCAAAACGGCGAATTTCGCCGAAAGGTGACAGATTTTCATGCCTGGCCACACATCACTGTTGTCTCTCACCGTCTGACCTGAAGTCTGTCCAGTACAGGCAGAAGTTCTCTGGGGTTTTGCTGTCCAATGTCACTCTTCCTAAAGTCCACAGTAACACTGTGATACTGCAGGAAATAGTGAATCACTTCCCAGGTCAGAGTGCAGGAAGTCAGGTTTCCGCCCACTTTTTGCAGGAAGCAGTGAGTAAGCTCCTCCTCCTGAGCTTCATACACCACTACAGTCAGCTGCTGGAGAGTCTCCTCACACAACCTGCACATACACATCAGAAAATGGCATCACAAACTGGTACTTTTATCTATTAAAAATAACTGACAAACCAACCACACCGACCTGATGGTCAGAGGGCCCTGGTGACACAGCAGGACAGTGAGAGATTGGGCCTCCATCTTGTAGTAAGTCAGGTTCAGACACTGGACCCTCCAGAGTCTCAGGAGAGAAGCCAAGCTGCTCAGGACCCTGGACAGCGCCCCCTCTGGCTGCTGTGTGCTGGTGTGGATGAGTGAAAGTTCCTCAACAGTGACTGGAGCAGGAGATCTCACTGTCCTCAGTGTTCGTACCATCTTCACCACCACAGCACCACTCACACTGCACAACAACAAACACCATTTACACCGTTTACTCTTAGTAATTTAACAAAGTCCTGCAATAATAAATGTAATCTACCTCAGAGTAAACTAAATTACTTAGAATATAATAATTCAATAATATAATGTTACGTACCTGAGTGTGCGCAGGCGTGTGATGTGTGTGAACAGAAGCCTGACTCCTCTGAGAGAGATGGCTCGTGGGTTTAGAGTGAGGTTGAGTGTGGAGGCTGAGAGACCCAGCACTCTCCCCACAGCCCTGCAGCTGGGAGTGGACAACTGTCCTCCCAGAGAGAGGGTGAAGTCCAGGGCCTGGAGCAGAGGAGACACCTGTCCTGCCTGATCTCTGGACTGGAGCTCTTTACACAGAGACGGGATGTACGGATCAGCACCACTGCAACAGAAAACAAAACCACATAGACAACACAAGCAAATAAGGAAACACATGTAACATTTATATTCTGTATTCATATCAGTCAGTGTTAAAAAGCAAAGGAACAGGACAAACCATTTTAATCCTTGTTTCATTCTTTAGCATCACAGGCTATATTTACAAATAAATAAGATAAAACATTGAAAACATTACACAACTGTGAAATATGGCCTACAATTTCAGGTACAAACCTGAGCTGGGAGATGTAGGGCAGACACTGAAGGAAACTCCTCACTTCACTCTCTTCATCTGACCAGCCTCTCAGCTCTACTGGTTTCTTCACTGTGTGGAGTTTCAGCACTTCTAGGAAGAGGGAGGTCTTTCTCTTTGAGAGGTCTATGTTCCAGACTGCAGGAGCTGACTGGTAAACTGGCTGTAATGCTGGAAGGAAACTCCTGCCTGTTTGAGTCTCATAGTCCTTCACACGTGAGTACAGATCCAGCAGGAAATCACAAATGTTAGCCTTCAAACCATAATAACCACTTTCTTCTACAGGGAAGTTTGTGTAGCTGCACACAGATGTCAGCAGCTTAGTGAAACTCTCTCCTGTAGCTGCATCACACTCTGCTGCTGTAACAATCAGCTTCAGCAGAAACTCCACTGCAGATCTTCTCTGTTCTTTATCATCAAGATCATCATCCTCAAACCTGTTGGAATAGAGAGTTCACAGAAACACAGAATTAGTAGATACAATTAGTAGAAATCAACAGACATAACAGATTAATTTGTACAGTTTGCTGTAAACAGACCATTTCCAGTATAGTAACACCACCACCAGACTGAACGCTGGTTCAGGTCTCCTCTAAAACACACAGACCTGCCTGCATGTGTTTGTGGGTAATGAGAAATACAGCAAAACAGACCAAAGAAACTTTGAGTGTAACACAAGAAATTCACCACAACCATATAGAATTTCACATGATTATGACCCATATCATATAACATGTTTCACTGTATCTCCTCTTTCACACACACACTAGTAATGGTGTCTCTCTCTGTGTGTGTGTGTGTGTGTGTGTGTGTGTGTGTGTGGACCTGCGTGTGCAGCCTGGTACACTTAATCCTGTTAGTGTCTTCACTTTTCTTGTTTCACTTTATTTATCTTTTAACATTTCATTATAGAAATTCTGACAATGAACTTAGTGAAGCTGTGTTCTCTCCAGACAGACTAGTCCACAGTCCTGATCTGTTTAGTGAAGCTGTGTCCTCTCCAGACAGGCTAGTCCACAGTCCTGATCTGTTTAGTGAAGCTGTGTCCTCTCCAGACTCATTTACCTCCTGCTAGCCCACTCCACTCACCCCCCTTCACTACTGATAACACACTCCACTCACCCCCCACTACTGATAGACCACTCACCCCCCACTACTGATAGATCACTCCACTCAACCCCCACTACTGATAGATCACTCCACTCAACCCCCCCACTACTGATAGACCACTCACCCCCCACTACTGATAGATCACTCCACTCAACCCCCTCACTACTGATAAACCACTCACCCCCCACTACTGATAGATCACTCCACTCACCCCCCACTATTGATAGATCACTCCACTCACCCCCCTCACTACTGATAGACCACTCACCCCCCACTATTGATAGACCACTCACCCCCCACTACTCCTCTCACCACCAGAGGGCTCCATCTCCAGAATATTGAAGACTCCTGTTTCAGCTGTTGTGAAATCCACTGATTACTTTGCCTACATAAGCCAGATGGCCACAGCAGCTCCTTGTGAAATGTTGTTGACTCTTTTGTGAAAGTGTACCAAGGTGTTTATCTACTTCTCTCATTATTGTTCTGTGTTTTGACCTGTTACCTCCTGTTTTTGCCTTCTGTCTCATCTGTATCTCTGTCTGTTATTTCTGTAGCTCTTCTGGTTTAGACCCTGGACTGGTTTGTAGTTGTTTGCCTTTTGTACTTTATTAAACCCTTTATACCTGCTAATGGATCCTCACTCTGAGTCTATAACATAATAGTTTGTCAATTGCATCATAAAGCTCATATTTCCATATGAAGAATAATTCTGATTGGCTAATACAATCACCAGAAGCTTTTGCATCCTCTCACTACAATATGAAGAAAAATAGTGTATCACAGCTGATCTCAAAGTCAAACCATAAACTTCACTGAGGGCTACCAAACAGTTAAGCATATGAAGTATGTAGAAAAGTTTTGTAATTCTGCACAGTTGAATACTGTAACTATTTTTAAAGGTGGGTTTAAATGGTACAGACCTACAAAAGGTCACCAATAACCATCACAAGCTGTCTTTGTTAAATCCTTTAAGAATGTATAAGCCTGATCACTGTGCAAACTTATATCAACTACAAATCAAGATTTCATTCACGCAACTGTAGAATATACTGAGCACACGCAGTGAGACATGAACTTACAAAAACAAAGACAATGGCCAAACCTTGAAGGAAAAACCCTCATTTTAAACATTATATCTGTAGTATGCATAAAATCTTCTCACTCACCTGAGCTGGGAGATGTAGGGCAGACACTGAAGGAAACTCCTCACTTCACTCTCTTCATCTGACCAGCCTCTCAGCTTTACTGGTTTCTTCACTGTTTGGAGTTTCAGCACTTCTAGGAAGAGGGAGGTCTTTCTCTCTGAGAGGTCTATGTTCCAGACTGCAGGAGCTGACTGGTAAACTGGCTGTAATGCTGGAAGGACACTCCTGCCTGTTTGAGTCTCATAGTCCTTTACACGTGAGTACAGATCCAGCAGGAAATCACACTGAGAAGATTTAATGGACACGTCATCTCCAAAAGGGAAGGTTGTGTAGTCATACACAGATGTCAGCAGCTTAGTGAAACTCTCTCCTGTAGCTGCATCACACTCTGCTGCTGTAACAATCAGCTTCAGCAGAAACTCCACTGCAGATCTTCTCTGTTCTTTATTATAAAGAACATGATACTCAAACCTGTTGGAATAGAGAGTTCACAGATAACACAGAATTGGTAGATACAATTAGTAGCAATCAGTAGACATAACAGATTAATTTGTACAGTTTACTGTAAACAGACCATCTGTTCTTTATCATAATGAAACCTGTGGAATACAGAGTCACACAAAATACAATCAGCAGAAATACAAAGTAATAACAGGGACACTGAAATTACATAATTTGGTCAGATAGTCAATGTCTATTACAGTGTCCACACCCTCTATTACTTTTCTTTTCTTCTGTGTTGTTTTTCTCTATGTGTTTGTGGACTAGGACAGACAGAACAAAAACTCCAACGAAGTGAACACACCACATTGTCATCATGCTTTACAGGTCTGAGCACTGTTCTAAAGTTACATGTGACTCCTGTGTTTCTTATAAAAAACATCTCACTCACCTGAGCTGGGAGATGTAGGGCAGACACTGAAGGAAACTCCTCACTTCACTCTCTTCATCTGACCAGCCTCTCAGCTCTACTGGTTTCTTCACTGTTTGGAGTTTCAGCACTTCTAGGAAGAGGGAGGTCTTTCTCTCTGAAAGGTCTATGTTCCAGACTGCAGGAACTGACTGGTAAACTGGCTGTAATTCTGGAAGAACACTCCTGCCTGTTTGAGTCTTATAGTCCTTCAAATGTGAGTACAGATCCAGCAGGAAATCACTCTGATGATTAGTCTCATCTACAGGGAAGGTTTTGTAGCTGCACACAGATGTCAGCAGCTTAGTGAAACTCTCTCCTGTAGCTGCATCACACTCTGCTGCTGTAACAATCAGCTTCAGCAGAAACTCCACTGCAGATCTTCTCTGTTCTTTATTCTTAAGAACATCACCCTCAAACCTGTTGGAAAAGAGAGTTCACAGAAAACACAGAATTAGTTGATACAATTAGTATAAATCAACAGACATAACAGATTAATTTGTTTAGTTTGCTGTAAACAGACCATCTGTTCTTTATTATAATGAAGCCTGTTGGAATACAGAGTCACACAAAATAAAATGAGCAGAAATACAAAGTAATAACAGGGACACTGAAATGACATAATTTGGTCAGATAGTTGATGTCTATTCCAGTGTCCACACCCTCTATTACTTTTCTTTTCTTCTGTGTTGTTTTTCTCTATGTGTTTGTGGACTAGGACAGACAGAACAAAAACTCCTACAAAGTAAACACACCACATTGTCATCATGCTTTACAGGTCTGAGCACTGCTCACATTCAGAACAGATGACAAAGCAGCATTTCATTCATTTACAGTCAGCAAACTCTCATCTGAATAACTTACAATAACAATTTACAGTGAGTGTAGTGTGAGGAGTCAAGGGGGTCAACCACTACGCTAAACTCTACACTAAATAAAGACGACCCAACTCATAACCTTTAATGAAAAACTCAATATAAACATTACACCTGCTTCTCACTCACCTGAGCTGGGAGATGTAGGGCAGACACTGAAGGAAACTCCTCACTTCACTCTCTTCATCTGACCAGCCTCTCAGCTCTACTGGTTTCTTCACTGTGTGGAGTTTCAGCACTTCTAGGAAGAGGGAGGTCTTTCTCTCTGAGAGGTCTATGTTCCAGACTGCAGGAGCTGACTGGTAAACTGGCTGTAATGCTGGAAGGACACTCCTGCCTGTTTGAGTCTCATAGTCCTTCACATGTGAGTACAGATCAAGCAGGAAATCACACTGATAATCATTCCAATACACAGGGAAGGATGTGTAGCTGCACACAGATGTCAGCAGCTTAGTGAAACTCTCTCCTGTAGCTGCATCACACTCTGCTGCTGTAACAATCAGCTTCAGCAGAAACGCCACTGCAGATCTTCTCTGTTCTTTATTATAATGAAACCTGTTGGAATACATAGTCACACAAAATAAAATAAGCAGAAATACAAAGTAATAACAGGACACTGAAATGACATAAATTGGTCAGATAGGTGATGTCTATTACAGTGTTCACACGCTCTATTACTTTTCTTCTGTGTTGTTTTTCTCTATGTGTTTGTGGACTAGGACAGACAGAACAAAAACTCCTACAAAGTAAACACACCACATTGTCATTATGCTTTACAGGTCTAAGCACTGATCACATTCAGAACAGATGACAAAGCAACATTTCATTAATTTACAGTCAGCAAACTCTCTCATCTGAATAACTTATAATAACAATTTACAGTGAGTGTAGTGTGAGGAGTCAAGGGGGAATCAACCACTACGCTAAACTCTACACTAAATAAAGACGACCCAACTCACAACCTTTAATGAAAAACTCAGTATAAACATTACACCTGCTTCTCACTCACCTGAGCTGGGAGATGTAGGGCAGACACTGAAGGAAACTCCTCACTTCACTCTCTTCAACTGACCAGTCCAACAGCTTTACTGGTTTCTTCACTGTGTGGAGTTTCAGCACTTCGAGGAAGAGGGAGGTCTTTCTCTCTGAGAGGTCTATGTACCAGACTGCAGGAGCTGACTGGTAAACTGGCTGTAATGCTGGAAGGACACTCCTGCCTGTTTGAGTCTCATAGTCCTTCACACGTGAGTACAGATCCAGCAGGAAATCACACTGATAATTAATCCCATCTACAGGGAAGGTTGTGTAGCTGCACACAGATGTCAGCAGCTTAGTGAAACTCTCTCCTGTAGCTGCATCACACTCTGCTGCTGTAACAATCAGCTTCAGCAGAAACTCCACTGCAGATCTTCTCTGTTCTTTATTATGAAGAACATCACCCTCAAACCTGTTGGAATAGAGAGTTCAAAAAACACAGAATTAGTAGATACAATTAGTAAAAATCAACAGATATAACAGATTAATTTGTACAATTTGCTGTAAACAGACCATCTGTTATTTATCATATTGAAACCTGTTGGAATAGAGTCACACAAAATGAAATCAGCAGAAATACAAAGTAATAACAGGGACACTGAAATGACATAATTTGGTCAGATAGTTGTTGTCTATTACAGTGTCCACACCCTCTATTACTTTTCTTTTCTTCTGTGTTGTTTTTCTCTATGTATTTGTGGACTAGGACAGACAGAACAAAAACTCCTACAAAGTAAACACACCACATTGTCATCATGCTTTACAGGTCTGAGCACTGATCATATTCAGAACAGATGTCAAAGCAGCATTTCATTAATTTACAGTCAGCAAACTCTCTCATCCGAATATCAAATCAAATCAAATTTATTTCTATAGCGCCTTTCACAACACATGTTGTCACAAAGCGCTTTACAGGATTTACAAGTTTTAACAATACTATGGGTCCAAATCCCTAATGAGCAAGCCAAAGGCGACAGTGGCAAGGAAAAACTCCCAATGATGGTGGGGAATAGGAAGAAACCTTGGGAGGACCAAGACTCAAAAGGGAACCCATCCTCCATTGGGCGGCCCGTTAACACACAAATTACACAAAAACAAAAATTATACAGACGAACACACAAGTCACAAACAAATCACATAATCAGGCTAAGTATAAGGTAACTAGAATGAAAGTTCTGGGTGTTGATATTGAAGCGGGTTCGGGAAACGAGGCAGAAACTGCTTATTCCAGAAAATCCTGAAGAGGGAAACTTTATTTTTCACGCAACTCAAACAACAGCACTGTTTTCTCCCCCTCCCCTGGCGCGCGCAGGCGCCGCTCCCCCAGTGTCACTTAAAGGGCTAAAACTCCCTGAGTGGCCAAGTGCCTGTCTGTTAGGGATTTTGGTGCGAGGAGTAGTAGTCGCTACAATATTGTCAATGTAAATGTCTTGTGATGAGCGCCAGGTTTTCATTCCGTGTCTGAATAACTTACAATAACAATTTACAGTGAGTGTAGTGTGAGGTGTCAAGGGGGAATCAACCACTACGCTAAACTCTACACTAAATAAAGACGACCCAACTCACAACCTTTAATGAAAAACTCAGTATAAACATTACACCTGCTTCTCACTCACCTGAGGTGGGAGATGTAGGGCAGACACTGAAGGAAACTCCTCACTTCACTCTCTTCATCTGACCAGCCTCTCAGCTTTACTGGTTTCTTCACTGTTTGGAGTTTCAGCACTTCTAGGAAGACGGAGGTCTTTCTCTCTGAGAGGTCTATGTACCAGACTGCAGGAGCTGACTGGTAAACTGGCTGTAATGCTGGAAGGACACTCCTGCCTGTTTGAGTCTCATAGTCCTTCACACGTGAGCACAGATCCAGCAGGAAATCACACTGATGATAGTGTGTCCAATCTACAGGGAAGGTTGTGTAGCTGCACACAGATGTCAGCAGCTTAGTGAAACTCTCTCCTGTAGCTGCATCACACTCTGCTGCTGTAACAATCAGCTTCAGCAGAAACTCCACTGCAGATCTTCTCTGTTCTTCATAATCAAGAACATCATACTCAAACCTGTTGTAATTGTAATAGAGAGTTCACAGAAACACAGAATGAGTAGATACAGTTAGTATAAATCATCATACATAACAAATTAATTTGTACAGTTTGCTGTAAACAGACCATTTCCAGTACAGTAACACCACCACTAGTCTGAACGCTGGTTCATGTCTCCTCTAAACACACAGACCTGCCTGCATGTGTTTGTGGGTAATGAGAGACACAGCAAAACAGACCAAAGAAACCTTGAGTGTAACACAAGAAATTCACCACAACCATATAGAATTTCACATGATTATGACCCCTATCATATAACATGTTTCACTATCTCCTCTTTCACACACACACTAGTAAGGATGCCTCAGTGTGTGTGTGTGTGTGTGTGTGGTCCTGTGTGTACAGCCTGGTACACTTAATCACGTTAGTGTCTTCACTTTTCTTGTTTCACTTTATTTATCTTTTAACATTTCATTATAGAAATTCTGACAATGAACTTAGTGAAGCTGTGTTCTCTCCAGACAGGCTAGTCCACAGTCCTGATCTGTTTAGTGAAGCTGTGTCCTCTCCAGACAGGCTAGTCCACAGTCCTGATCTGTTTAGTGAAGCTGTGTCCTCTCCAGACAGGCTAGTCCACAGTCCTGATCTGTTTAGTGAAGCTGTGTCCTCTCCAGACAGGCTAGTCCACAGTCCTGATCTGTTTAGTGAAGCTGTGTCCTCTCCAGACAGGCTAGTCCACAGTCCTGATCTGTTTAGTGAAGCTGTGTCCTCTCCAGACAGGCTAGTCCACAGTCCTGATCTGTTTAGTGAAGCTGTGTCCTCTCCAGACAGGCTAGTCCACAGTCCTGATCTGTTTAGTGAAGCTGTGTCCTCTCCAGACAGACTAGTCCACAGTCCTGATCTGTTTAGTGAAGCTGTGTCCTCTCCAGACAGGCTAGTCCACAGTCCTGATCTGTTTAGTGAAGCTGTGTCCTCCCCAGACTCATCTACCTCCTGCTAGCCCACTCCACTCACCCCCCACTACTGATAGACCACTCGCCCCCTCACTACTGATAGACCACTCACCCCCCCACTACTGATAGACTACTCACCCCCCACTACTGATAGACCACTCCACTCACTCTATCTTCTATGTTCAGGATCTTCTATGAGTCTGTGGTGGTGAGTTCTATCCTCTATGTTCAGGATCTTCTATGAGTCTGTGGTGGTGAGTTCTATCCTCTATGTTCAGGATCTTCTATGAGTCTGTGGTGGTGAGTTCTATCCTCTATGTTCAGGATCTTCTATGAGTCTGAGGTGGTGAGTTCTATCCTCTATGTTCAGGATCTTCTATGAGTCTGAGGTGGTGAGTTCTATCCTCTATGTTCAGGATCTTCTATGAGTCTGAGGTGGTGAGTTCTATCCTCTATGTTCAGGATCTTCTATGAGTCTGTGGTGGTGAGTTCTATCCTCTATGTTCAGGATCTTCTATGAGTCTGAGGTGGTGAGTTCTATCCTCTATGTTCAGGATCTTCTATGAGTCTGAGGTGGTGAGTTCTATCCTCTATGTTCAGGATCTTCTGTGAGTCTGTGGTGGTGAGTTCTATCCTCTATGTTCAGGATCTTCTATGAGTCTGTGGTGGTGAGTTCTATCCTCTATGTTCAGGATCTTCTATGAGTCTGAGGTGGTGAGTTCTATCCTCTATGTTCAGGATCTTCTATGAGTCTGTGGTAGTGAGTTCTATCCTCTATGTTCAGGATCTTCTATGAGTGTGTGGTGGTGAGTTCTATCCTCTATGTTCAGGATCTTCTATGAGTCTGAGGTGGTGAGTTCTATCCTCTATCCTGTTGCATGCTGGGGCAGCAGGCTGAGGGTGACAGATGTCAACAGATTCAACAAACTGATCAACAAGGCCGGTGACATTGTGGGTGTGAAGCTGGACTCACTAACAGTGCTGTCTAACCTGCAGGACATTATGGAGAATATCTACCACCCAATCTACAACACACTGGTGGTGAGACACCATGAGTCCACACCACCAGACACAGCAGATAAACTAATGCTGCTTTATTATTATAACTAATAATACACACACAAGTTCTGTCTCTCACCCTCGACACTCCACAGTGTCACATACGTTTTGAAGTCAAATTAAAAAGTGAATATTGTGTGCTACTCATTATTTTAACCAATCCAGTAACGTGTTACTTCCACATTAATTTTTATTGCAGCCCAATCACATTTGCCAGTGTTGCATGATCCCTGTCTGTGTTCATGAAGTCTCAAGAGATCTCACACACGGTCATCAGAAGACTTTGAGGTTTTGGGATCCTTCAGATGTTGAAGGACCTCATTATTTTCCTGCTTATTTCCAGCCACTTCATTGGCTTTACATTTATATTACTTTATTACTTTATTTATATTACATAAGAATGTGTAAACGTGATCATTGCTCAAACCCATACCAACCGCAAATCAAGTTAAAGCATTAGGGACCGACACTTACGGCATAAATGACCTACACTTACTGCATTAGGGACCTACACGTACGGCATTAGGGCTCTACAGTTAAAACTACACTGTAAAAAAAAACAGTTTTTTTACAGGTTTTTCCCAATAAATTTTACAGTTTTTTCCTGTATTTTAAAATGACAGGGAAAGTGTATTACAATTACCAGAACAAACTGTTTATTTAAAAATGTCATGTGATTTAACAAGAAAAATCTGTATAAATTAAATACATTATAAATCTGTTTTTTAACAATTCTTAGATAATAATTTTAACTAAACAAACTGTAAAAAGAAAGTAATATTGATTAATCTTAATGAGACAAAGTAATAGAATCTTCTGGAATTAATTTCAAGGAAATATTACAAGACAACATTGATGCATGTTTTATTTTAAGTTTTGACATGTTAAATATGTGATTTTCATGTTATAAAAGTGAGTAAAAAGTAAAATGTTCTTGACTGTGATTTATTTTTATATTTATAACATACATAAAGAGTTAAGGCGTTCCAGATCCATCTCATTTTCAATCCACTATTAAATATGCACTGTATCTGTATCACTGTATCTACACTGTAAACCCGGATTAGGTTTTAATAAATTATTTTAGTAATCATTAATTATTATTTCATGTTTCATAAAAAATATTGCCATTACTAAATAAAACTAGTTGTTATCATTATTGAGCTGAAATAGGCATTGCAATGATCATGTTAAGTAAAGATAACTGAATATGTTAAGTTTATGATTGGTAGGGGTGGGGCCTGTTTGAATCGGACCACTGCACAGTGTGCATGAAGAGTTGTTCTGGTTGTGCATATTGTTTGAAGAACCTTTCGTTATCACCCCGCTGCAGCCCAAATGCATGAGTTTTGAAATCAGTGTTTCTTCAAATGAGTATTTGCAACGTCAGCTTTCAGTGCATGTAACTTATTTAGTTAACGCGTAATATATTCTTATCGGTTCATATAGCGCTAGAACATGTGTCTGGCATTCCTGTCCGATCATAGTTTAACTATAACCGTAGCGTTGAAATGTGTGTTCTGACGGTTCGGAGTTTATGGCTCATTTTAACTATTAATGTTATATATATTTTTATATTGAAGCGTCGGTCCAATGGGGGACGGCGCTACTTCCCATGAGTCTCTGCGACTCCGGTATCGTTATCTGTTAATGTGATGTCTATGCATGTGTTGATTAATTGTGTACTTGATTATGTGCATTACTTGGTTTAAGTCCCCCTTCATCAATTTATGTAGTTGTACTGTGTGAATTATTCTATGCCATGTTTGTGTAGTGTTGTCGTGTTATTGCCGTTCTCTCATGTTTTGTGTCTAAATTAAGTCTCTTCTGCGTGATCGTGGGGTCTGGCGTGATTATGTTGTTGAGGCAGTTTGAATTTAAAAAGCCTTGTGCTGCGGTGGATCTGTTTGCTACCTCTCCTTCCTACACCACACTGCAATATTGTTATAATTGAATGTGAACTAGAGTAAAGACCACATTCAATTTTAGGAATATTTCCTTTAAAATGACAGTGTTGCATGTTAAGTGTTATAATCACCATTTTTTTACAGTTTATGTATGTTTTAAAATTTACAGTACTTATCTGTTTTTTTACATAAACTGTAAAAAAACGGTAATTTTCTGGAAACGGGGCGCCAGAAAATTGCCGTTTTTTTACAGTTTATGTATGTTTTTAAATTTACAGTACTTATCTGTTTTTTTACAGTAATTTTCTGGCGCCCCCATTTCCAGAAAATTACCGTTTTTTTACACTTTTTTTTTTTACAGTGTAGAGGTACATAAAAGACAAACTCACTCAAATTCTAGGCACCTAAAAATAGAATGGTAAGGATGTTGCATTTATATATCAGATCATCACATGACAAAACTGAGTTAATATCCATGTTAAGTCATGTTAACCATAACTATTAAATCCCAATGTTTAAAGTTATCTAGTTAATGCATTTTTAGATATTGCAGATATTCAGTAAATTATCTTATTGGTTTGTATGTTTTTCTTCGTTTGAGTTTAGAGTAGTGCAGATTGAACAAAACCTGCTAGTAAACACAACTCTGCTAGTCTAGTTAGTGGTCTCATCTGTCTCTTGTCTCCTAACACTTGTTACATGTTACTGTTTGTGTATTTAAGTGTTTATGCTTTTCATCATTGTGTTTGTCAGTCGTTGTCCTGACTTATCTGTGTGCACGTTGTTGTTCATTAGTGCTCTAGCGATATTATTACGGTAGAATAAAAGCATGTGAGTCTTTCACACTGATTAATCTCAGCGTCCAGTCATCAGTTACACACACTTTACAGACATGAGCAGTGTCACGATACGGAGGGCCCCTTACTGGTCGCCCCCGTATACAGCGGCAGTTGTGTTGTTGCGTTGTGTTCATCCCTCAGGTGGGCGGGGCCTATGATCCGCCTCACCTGACGGTTGTTTGTCTGTCTATATATGTCTTGTCTTTGTACCAGTGGACTGCTGGTCATTGTATCCTTTATTTGGATCTTGTCACAAGTTTTTGGTTTACGCACTTTATTCATTAAAACCTCCCTTTAGACTTGGCGTGATCGCTTCCATTTTATTTCGCACTCCCTGCTCATCACAAGCAGAGCTCACATTCATAACAAATTAGAAGGCAACATTTCATTCACATGTCTGGTCCACAACATTCACTAATTTATAGTGAGAGAACAACTCACAAAAACCACCAGAGAACATCAAACACAACCCTGTAGTGAAAAGACTTCTCACTCACCTGAGCTGTGAGCATACTCAGTGAGACATGAGCTCACAAAAACAAATACAACGGCCAAACCTTGAAGGAAAAAACCTCATTTTAAACATTATACATGTAGTACGTATAAAAGCTTCTCACTCACCTGAGCTGGGAGATGTAGGGCAGACACTGAAGGAAACTCCTCACTTCACTCTCTTCATCTGACCAGCCTCTCAGCTCTACTGGTTTCTTCACTGTTTGGAGTTTCAGCACTTCTAGGAAGAGGGAGGTCTTTCTCTTTGAGAGGTCTATGTTCCAGACTGCAGGAGCTGACTGGTAAACTGGCTGTAATGCTGTAAGGACACTCCTGCCTGTTTGAGTCTCATAGTCCTTCACATGTGAGTACAGATCCAGCAGGAAATCTTCTTCATCTTCTGTATGTGACATCAGTTCCTCTATAGTTCTCTTAACAGTGTCTCTCTGATGAACAGCTGCTTGCAGACTCAGGTTCAGTAGAAATAATCTTTTTTTATTCTTATAGGATTCTGTTTGATTATGTAGTGAAAAAAACCTACAAAAACAACAATTAATCCATTTATTTCTGTTCAGTACATTTCAAGATGGCTTATAGACTTGAGTATCCTCTATAATGTTCTTCAAGCATTAAAAGGCATTAAAGTTTGAAGACTGACAAACAGCATAGATGTTGTGAAAATGGCATTCATCAGAACACATGATATAATAATAATAATAATAATAGAATTTTATTTATAAGCGCCTTTCAAGACACACAAGGACACTTTACAAGGGAATAGGCAACAAGAGTTTAAATAAACTAAAAAGGATTAGAATAAATCACAATTTAAAATAAATCATTAAATAACTAAAAACAGATATAATAGACTGTGAGGTTATAACAGACTCACTTTAATTACAAAGATATACAGTTAACAGAAATGTAAATAGTGTAAGAGTGAAAATGTGCAAACCAACAGAAGTTCAGATAACATGAGAACTACAGAACATATGTGGTAGTTACAAAAACATCTCACTCACCTGAGCTGGGAGATGTAGGGCAGACACTGAAGGAAACTCCTCACTTCACTCTCTTCATCTGACCAGCCTCTCAGCTCTACTGGTTTCTTCACTGTTTGGAGTTTCAGCACTTCTAGGAAGAGGGAGGTCTTTCTCTCTGAGAGGTCTATGTTCCAGACTGCAGGAGCTGACTGGTAAACTGGCTGTAATGCTGGAAGGACACTCCTGCCTGTTTGAGTCTCATAGTCCTTCACACGTGAGTACAGATCCAGCAGGAAATCACACTGAGAAGATTTAATGGACACGTCATCTCCAAAAGGGAAGTTTGTGTAGCTGCACACAGATGTCAGCAGCTTAGTGAAACTCTCTCCTGTAGCTGCATCACACTCTGCTGCTGTAACAATCAGCTTCAGCAGAAACTCCACTGCAGATCTTCTCTGTTCTTTATTATAAAGAACATGATACTCAAACCTGTTGGAATAGAGAGTTCACAGATAACACAGAATTGGTAGATACAATTAGTAGCAATCAGTAGACATAACAGATTAATTTGTACAGTTTACTGTAAACAGACCATCTGTTCTTTATCATAATGAAACCTGTGGAATACAGAGTCACACAAAATACAATCAGCAGAAATACAAAGTAATAACAGGGACACTGAAATTACATAATTTGGTCAGATAGTCAATGTCTATTACAGTGTCCACACCCTCTATTACTTTTCTTTTCTTCTGTGTTGTTTTTCTCTATGTGTTTGTGGACTAGGACAGACAGAACAAAAACTCCAACGAAGTGAACACACCACATTGTCATCATGCTTTACAGGTCTGAGCACTGTTCTAAAGTTACATGTGACTCCTGTGTTTCTTATAAAAACATCTCACTCACCTGAGCTGGGAGATGTAGGGCAGACACTGAAGGAAACTCCTCACTTCACTCTCTTCATCTGACCAGCCTCTCAGCTCTACTGGTTTCTTCACTGTTTGGAGTTTCAGCACTTCTAAGAAGAGGGAGGTCTTTCTCTCTGAAAGGTCTATGTTCCAGACTGCAGGAACTGACTGGTAAACTGGCTGTAATTCTGGAAGAACACTCCTGCCTGTTTGAGTCTTATAGTCCTTCAAATGTGAGTACAGATCCAGCAGGAAATCACTCTGATGATTAGTCTCATCTACAGGGAAGGTTTTGTAGCTGCACACAGATGTCAGCAGCTTAGTGAAACTCTCTCCTGTAGCTGCATCACACTCTGCTGCTGTAACAATCAGCTTCAGCAGAAACTCCACTGCAGATCTTCTCTGTTCTTTATTCTTAAGAACATCACCCTCAAACCTGTTGGAAAAGAGAGTTCACAGAAAACACAGAATTAGTTGATACAATTAGTATAAATCAACAGACATAACAGATTAATTTGTTTAGTTTGCTGTAAACAGACCATCTGTTCTTTATTATAATGAAGCCTGTTGGAATACAGAGTCACACAAAATAAAATGAGCAGAAATACAAAGTAATAACAGGGACACTGAAATGACATAATTTGGTCAGATAGTTGATGTCTATTCCAGTGTCCACACCCTCTATTACTTTTCTTTTCTTCTGTGTTGTTTTTCTCTATGTGTTTGTGGACTAGGACAGACAGAACAAAAACTCCTACAAAGTAAACACACCACATTGTCATCATGCTTTACAGGTCTGAGCACTGCTCACATTCAGAACAGATGACAAAGCAGCATTTCATTCATTTACAGTCAGCAAACTCTCATCTGAATAACTTACAATAACAATTTACAGTGAGTGTAGTGTGAGGAGTCAAGGGGGTCAACCACTACGCTAAACTCTACACTAAATAAAGACGACCCAACTCACAACCTTTAATGAAAAACTCAGTATAAACATTAAACCTGCTTCACACTCACCTGAGCTGGGAGATGTAGGGCAGACACTGAAGGAAACTCCTCACTTCACTCTCTTCATCTGACCAGCCTCTCAGCTCTACTGGTTTCTTCACTGTGTGGAGTTTCAGCACTTCTAGGAAGAGGGAGGTCTTTCTCTCTGAGAGGTCTATGTTCCAGACTGCAGGAGCTGACTGGTAAACTGGCTGTAATGCTGGAAGGACACTCCTGCCTGTTTGAGTCTCATAGTCCTTCACATGTGAGTACAGATCAAGCAGGAAATCACACTGATAATCATTCCAATACACAGGGAAGGATGTGTAGCTGCACACAGATGTCAGCAGCTTAGTGAAACTCTCTCCTGTAGCTGCATCACACTCTGCTGCTGTAACAATCAGCTTCAGCAGAAACGCCACTGCAGATCTTCTCTGTTCTTTATTATAATGAAACCTGTTGGAATACATAGTCACACAAAATAAAATAAGCAGAAATACAAAGTAATAACAGGACACTGAAATGACATAAATTGGTCAGATAGGTGATGTCTATTACAGTGTTCACACGCTCTATTACTTTTCTTCTGTGTTGTTTTTCTCTATGTGTTTGTGGACTAGGACAGACAGAACAAAAACTCCTACAAAGTAAACACACCACATTGTCATCATGCTTTACAGGTCTAAGCACTGATCACATTCAGAACAGATGACAAAGCAACATTTCATTAATTTACAGTCAGCAAACTCTCTCATCTGAATAACTTATAATAACAATTTACAGTGAGTGTAGTGTGAGGAGTCAAGGGGGAATCAACCACTACGCTAAACTCTACACTAAATAAAGACGACCCAACTCACAACCTTTAATGAAAAACTCAGTATAAACATTACACCTGCTTCTCACTCACCTGAGCTGGGAGATGTAGGGCACACACTGAAGGAAACTCCTCACTTCACTCTCTTCAACTGACCAGTCCAACAGCTTTACTGGTTTCTTCACTGTGTGGAGTTTCAGCACTTCGAGGAAGAGGGAGGTCTTTCTCTCTGAGAGGTCTATGTACCAGACTGCAGGAGCTGACTGGTAAACTGGCTGTAATGCTGGAAGGACACTCCTGCCTGTTTGAGTCTCATAGTCCTTCACACGTGAGTACAGATCCAGCAGGAAATCACACTGATAATTAATCCCATCTACAGGGAAGGTTGTGTAGCTGCACACAGATGTCAGCAGCTTAGTGAAACTCTCTCCTGTAGCTGCATCACACTCTGCTGCTGTAACAATCAGCTTCAGCAGAAACTCCACTGCAGATCTTCTCTGTTCTTTATTATGAAGAACATCACCCTCAAACCTGTTGGAATAGAGAGTTCAAAAAACACAGAATTAGTAGATACAATTAGTAAAAATCAACAGATATAACAGATTAATTTGTACAATTTGCTGTAAACAGACCATCTGTTATTTATCATATTGAAACCTGTTGGAATAGAGTCACACAAAATGAAATCAGCAGAAATACAAAGTAATAACAGGGACACTGAAATGACATAATTTGGTCAGATAGTTGTTGTCTATTACAGTGTCCACACCCTCTATTACTTTTCTTTTCTTCTGTGTTGTTTTTCTCTATGTGTTTGTGGACTAGGACAGACAGAACAAAAACTCCTACAAAGTAAACACACCACATTGTCATCATGCTTTACAGGTCTGAGCACTGATCATATTCAGAACAGATGTCAAAGCAGCATTTCATTAATTTACAGTCAGCAAACTCTCTCATCCGAATATCAAATCAAATCAAATTTATTTCTATAGCGCCTTTCACAACACATGTTGTCACAAAGCGCTTTACAGGATTTACAAGTTTTAACAATACTATGGGTCCAAATCCCTAATGAGCAAGCCAAAGGCGACAGTGGCAAGGAAAAACTCCCTATGATGGTGGGGAATAGGAAGAAACCTTGGGAGGACCAAGACTCAAAAGGGAACCCATCCTCCATTGGGCGGCCCGTTAACACACAAATTACACAAAAACAAAAATTATACAGACGAACACACAAGTCACAAACAAATCACATAATCAGGCTAAGTATAAGGTAACTAGAATGAAAGTTCTGGGTGTTGATATTGAAGCGGGTTCGGGAAACGAGGCAGAAACTGCTTATTCCAGAAAATCCTGAAGAGGGAAACTTTATTTTCCACGCAACTCAAACAACAGCACTGTTTTCTCCCCCTCCCCTGGCGCGCGCAGGCGCCGCTCCCCCAGTGTCACTTAAAGGGCTAAAACTCCCTGAGTGGCCAAGTGCCTGTCTGTTAGGGATTTTGGTGCGAGGAGTAGTAGTCGCTACAATATTGTCAATGTAAATGTCTTGTGATGAGCGCCAGGTTTTCATTCCGTGTCTGAATAACTTACAATAACAATTTACAGTGAGTGTAGTGTGAGGTGTCAAGGGGGAATCAACCACTACGCTAAACTCTACACTAAATAAAGACGACCCAACTCACAACCTTTAATGAAAAACTCAGTATAAACATTACACCTGCTTCTCACTCACCTGAGGTGGGAGATGTAGGGCAGACACTGAAGGAAACTCCTCACTTCACTCTCTTCATCTGACCAGCCTCTCAGCTTTACTGGTTTCTTCACTGTTTGGAGTTTCAGCACTTCTAGGAAGATGGAGGTCTTTCTCTCTGAGAGGTCTATGTACCAGACTGCAGGAGCTGACTGGTAAACTGGCTGTAATGCTGGAAGGACACTCCTGCCTGTTTGAGTCTCATAGTCCTTCACACGTGAGCACAGATCCAGCAGGAAATCACACTGATGATAGTGTGTCCAATCTACAGGGAAGGTTGTGTAGCTGCACACAGATGTCAGCAGCTTAGTGAAACTCTCTCCTGTAGCTGCATCACACTCTGCTGCTGTAACAATCAGCTTCAGCAGAAACTCCACTGCAGATCTTCTCTGTTCTTCATCATCAAGAACATCATACTCAAACCTGTTGTAATTGTAATAGAGAGTTCACAGAAACACAGAATGAGTAGATACAGTTAGTATAAATCATCATACATAACAAATTAATTTGTACAGTTTGGTGTAAACAGACCATTTCCAGTACAGTAACACCACCACTAGTCTGAACGCTGGTTCATGTCTCCTCTAAACACACAGACCTGCCTGCATGTGTTTGTGGGTAATGAGAGACACAGCAAAACAGACCAAAGAAACCTTGAGTGTAACACAAGAAATTCACCACAACCATATAGAATTTCACATGATTATGACCCCTATCATATAACATGTTTCACTATCTCCTCTTTCACACACACACTAGTAAGGATGCCTCAGTGTGTGTGTGTGTGTGTGTGTGTGTGTGTGGTCCTGTGTGTGCAGCCTGGTACACTTAATCACGTTAGTGTCTTCACTTTTCTTGTTTCACTTTATTTATCTTTTAACATTTCATTATAGAAATTCTGACAATGAACTTAGTGAAGCTGTGTTCTCTCCAGACAGGCTAGTCCACAGTCCTGATCTGTTTAGTGAAGCTGTGTCCTCTCCAGACAGGCTAGTCCACAGTCCTGATCTGTTTAGTTAAGCTGTGTCCTCTCCAGACAGGCTAGTCCACAGTCCTGATCTGTTTAGTGAAGCTGTGTCCTCTCCAGACAGGCTAGTCCACAGTCCTGATCTGTTTAGTGAAGCTGTGTCCTCTCCAGACAGGCTAGTCCACAGTCCTGATCTGTTTAGTGAAGCTGTGTCCTCTCCAGACAGGCTAGTCCACAGTCCTGATCTGTTTAGTGAAGCTGTGTCCTCTCCAGACAGGCTAGTCCACAGTCCTGATCTGTTTAGTGAAGCTGTGTCCTCTCCAGACAGGCTAGTCCACAGTCCTGATCTGTTTAGTTAAGCTGTGTCCTCTCCAGACAGGCTAGTCCACAGTCCTGATCTGTTTAGTTAAGCTGTGTCCTCTCCAGACAGGCTAGTCCACAGTCCTGATCTGTTTAGTGAAGCTGTGTCCTCTCCAGACAGACTAGTCCACAGTCCTGATCTGTTTAGTGAAGCTGTGTCCTCCCCAGACTCATCTACCTCCTGCTAGCCCACTCCACTCACCCCCCACTACTGATAACACACTCCACTCACCCCCCTTCACTACTGATAGCCCACTCCACTCTCCCCCCTTCACTACTGATAGCCCACTCCACTCACCCCCCACTACTGATAGCCCACTCCACTCACCCCCCTCACTACTGATAGATCACTCCACTCACCCCCCTTCACTACTGATAACACACTCCACTCACCCCCCACTACTGATAGCCCACTCCACTCACCCCCCACTACTGATAGACCACTCGCCCCCTCACTACTGATAGACCACTCACCCCCCCACTACTGATAGACTACTCACCCCCCACTACTGATAGACCACTCCACTCACTCTATCTTCTATGTTCAGGATCTTCTATGAGTCTGTGGTGGTGAGTTCTATCCTCTATGTTCAGGATCTTCTATGAGTCTGTGGTAGTGAGTTCTATCCTCTATGTTCAGGATCTTCTATGAGTCTGTGGTGGTGAGTTCTATCCTCTATGTTCAGGATCTTCTATGAGTCTGTGGTAGTGAGTTCTATCCTCTATGTTCAGGATCTTCTATGAGTCTGAGGTGGTGAGTTCTATCCTCTATGTTCAGGATCTTCTATGAGTCTGAGGTGGTGAGTTCTATCCTCTATGTTCAGGATCTTCTATGAGTCTGAGGTGGTGAGTTCTATCCTCTATGTTCAGGATCTTCTATGAGTCTGAGGTGGTGAGTTCTGTCCTCTATGTTCAGGATCTTCTATGAGTCTGTGGTGGTGAGTTCTATCCTCTATGTTCAGGATCTTCTATGAGTCTGTGGTGGTGAGTTCTATCCTCTATGTTCAGGATCTTCTATGAGTCTGTGGTGGTGAGTTCTATCCTCTATGTTCAGGATCTTCTATGAGTCTGTGGTAGTGAGTTCTATCCTCTATGTTCAGGATCTTCTATGAGTCTGAGGTGGTGAGTTCTATCCTCTATCCTGTTGCATGCTGGGGCAGCAGGCTGAGGGTGACAGATGTCAACAGATTCAACAAACTGATCAACAAGGCCGGTGACATTGTGGGTGTGAAGCTGGACTCACTAACAGTGCTGTCTAACCTGCAGGACATTATGGAGAATATCTACCACCCAATCTACAACACACTGGTGGTGAGACACCATGAGTCCACACCACCAGACACAGCAGATAAACTAATGCTGCTTTATTATTATAACTAATAATACACACACAAGTTCTGTCTCTCACCCTCGACACTCCACAGTGTCACATACGTTTTGAAGTCAAATTAAAAAGTGAATATTGTGTGCTACTCATTATTTTAACCAATCCAGTAACGTGTTACTTCCACATTAATTTTTATTGCAGCCCAATCACATTTGCCAGTGTTGCATGATCCCTGTCTGTGTTCATGAAGTCTCAAGAGATCTCACACACGGTCATCAGAAGACTTTGAGGTTTTGGGATCCTTCAGATGTTGAAGGACCTCATTATTTTCCTGCTTATTTCCAGCCACTTCATTGGCTTTACATTTATATTACTTTATTACTTTATTTATATTACATAAGAATGTGTAAACGTGATCATTGCTCAAACCCATACCAACCGCAAATCAAGTTAAAGCATTAGGGACCGACACTTACGGCATAAATGACCTACACTTACTGCATTAGGGACCTACACGTACGGCATTAGGGCTCTACAGAAGAGGTACATAAAAGACAAACTCACTCAAATTCTAGGCACCTAAAAATAGAATGGTAAGGATGTTGCATTTATATATCAGATCATCACATGACAAAACTGAGTTAATATCCATGTTAAGTCATGTTAACCATAACTATTAAATCCCAATGTTTAAAGTTATCTAGTTAATGCATTTTTAGATATTGCAGATATTCAGTAAATTATCTTATTGGTTTGTATGTTTTTCTTTGTGTGAGTTTAGAGTAGTGCAGATTGAACAAAACCTGCTAGTAAACACAACTCTGCTAGTCTAGTTAGTGGTCTCATCTGTCTCTTGTCTCCTAACACTTGTTACATGTTACTGTTTGTGTATTTAAGTGTTTATGCTTTTCATCATTGTATTTGTCAGTCGTTGTCCTGACTTATCTGTGTGCACGTTGTTGTTCATTAGTGCTCTAGCGATATTATTACGGTAGAATAAAAGCATGTGAGTCTTTCACACTGATTAATCTCAGCGTCCAGTCATCAGTTACACACACTTTACAGACATGAGCAGTGTCACGATACGGAGGGCCCCTTACTGGTCGCCCCCGTATACAGCGGCAGTTGTGTTGTTGCGTTGTGTTCATCCCTCAGGTGGGCGGGGCCTATGATCCGCCTCACCTGACGGTTGTTTGTCTGTCTATATATGTCTTGTCTTTGTACCAGTGGACTGCTGGTCATTGTATCCTTTATTTGGATCTTGTCACAAGTTTTTGGTTTACGCACTTTATTCATTAAAACCTCCCTTTAGACTTGGCGTGATCGCTTCCATTTTATTTCGCACTCCCTGCTCATCACAAGCAGAGCTCACATTCATAACAAATTAGAAGGCAACATTTCATTCACACGTCTGGTCCACAACATTCACTAATTTATAGTGAGAGAACAACTCACAAAAACCACCAGAGAACATCAAACACAACCCTGTAGTGAAAAGACTTCTCACTCACCTGAGCTGTGAGCATACTCAGTGAGACATGAGCTCACAAAAACAAATACAACGGCCAAACCTTGAAGGAAAAAACCTCATTTTAAACATTATACATGTAGTACGTATAAAAGCTTCTCACTCACCTGAGCTGGGAGATGTAGGGCAGACACTGAAGGAAACTCCTCACTTCACTCTCTTCATCTGACCAGCCTCTCAGCTCTACTGGTTTCTTCACTGTTTGGAGTTTCAGCACTTCTAGGAAGAGGGAGGTCTTTCTCTTTGAGAGGTCTATGTTCCAGACTGCAGGAGCTGACTGGTAAACTGGCTGTAATGCTGTAAGGACACTCCTGCCTGTTTGAGTCTCATAGTCCTTCACATGTGAGTACAGATCCAGCAGGAAATCTTCTTCATCTTCTGTATGTGACATCAGTTCCTCTATAGTTCTCTTAACAGTGTCTCTCTGATGAACAGCTGCTTGCAGACTCAGGTTCAGTAGAAATAATCTTTTTTTATTCTTATAGGATTCTGTTTGATTATGTAGTGAAAGAAACCTACAAAAACAACAATTAATCCATTTATTTCTGTTCAGTACATTTCAAGATGGCTTATAGACTTGAGTATCCTCTATAATGTTCTTCAAGCATTAAAAGGCATTAAAGTTTGAAGACTGACAAACAGCATAGATGTTGTGAAAATGGCATTCATCAGAACACATGATATAATAATAATAATAATAATAGAATTTTATTTTTAAGCGCCTTTCAAGACACACAAGGACACTTTACAAGGGAATAGGCAACAAGAGTTTAAATAAACTAAAAAGGATTAGAATAAATCACAATTTAAAATAAATCATTAAATAACTAAAAACAGATATAATAGACTGTGAGGTTATAACAGACTCACTTTAATTACAAAGATATACAGTTAACAGAAATGTAAATAGTGTAAGAGTGAAAATGTGCAAACCAACAGAAGTTCAGATAATATGAGAACTACAGAACATATGTGGTAGTTACAAAAACATCTCACTCACCTGAGCTGGGAGATGTAGGGCAGACACTGAAGGAAACTCCTCACTTCACTCTCTTCATCTGACCAGCCTCTCAGCTCTACTGGTTTCTTCACTGTTTGGAGTTTCAGCACTTCTAGGAAGAGGGAGGTCTTTCTCTCTGAGAGGTCTATGTTCCAGACTGCAGGAGCTGACTGGTAAACTGGCTGTAATGCTGGAAGGACACTCCTGCCTGTTTGAGTCTCATAGTCCTTCACACGTGAGTACAGATCCAGCAGGAAATCACACTGAGAAGATTTAATGGACACGTCATCTCCAAAAGGGAAGTTTGTGTAGCTGCACACAGATGTCAGCAGCTTAGTGAAACTCTCTCCTGTAGCTGCATCACACTCTGCTGCTGTAACAATCAGCTTCAGCAGAAACTGGATGGCAGACATTTTATTTGCTTCTTCATAAAATCCAGTCCACAAAACTCTGTTGCAAGAGGATGGAAATGAACTGAATTAGATTGAATCAAATAAATATCACATGAAATTACTTTTAATGTTACCATCACTTTAACATAGGTGTACGGGTGAGAAAAAAACTTGTGTATAGTCCCTCACAGTAAATACACAACATATATACAATAAACACAGCATAAATACACATTAACACACCCATATCCAAAAGGGCAAACTATGAATATACAACATGTACAAACATGCACATTTACATTTAATATAGGAACTTATGTTTGCATTTGAAGATACAGAGGTGATAGAATATTTATATTCTAAGATATACAAGGGTTCAGTTCTCCTTGCACCAAAAAAAATCACAATTAACAAACTTATTTAATTTTACACTTATTTAACAAACTTCTAGGTATTAACTATTTCTAAGTTTACGATTCACTCTTGTCCAACTACAATTACTGTTATATATTGCTACGATATATAACTGTATTATTATGATATGAACTTATTTT
This sequence comes from Brachyhypopomus gauderio, assembly GCF_052324685.1. Lineage (NCBI taxonomy): Eukaryota > Metazoa > Chordata > Actinopteri > Gymnotiformes > Hypopomidae > Brachyhypopomus > Brachyhypopomus gauderio. The sequence goes on along the minus strand of NC_135211.1, from coordinate 47,849,145 downwards.
CAGAAATTAGCATGACACATTTTGCTTAAAAATATCTCTTCCATACTAAACTAAGAAAAAACATTTTAAACAACTGAAACTTATAGCTGTGCCCTGAATCATCATCTTCCTCCCACCTTCATCATTTGGATTTACACCATTATATATCCATTTCCAGTCTATTGATGGCCAGTGTCCTAGAATGAAACGGTAGATCAACTCTAACAAGTTCCGTACTAACAATCTGGCTTCTGAGTTACACATAGCAGGAAAAAGCTCTGGTAAAGGTTGTTAATGACTTGTACTGCAGGTAAAGTGTGTTTTTGAGGCAGGTTCAGTGCTGGGAATTTTATCGTATCTGATCCTCTGTAGGCATGCTTTTGCTGTTGATTTTTTCACTCTACTCCCTCTCCTCTGCCATTACTAGATGATTCCACTTCTCCGTATTTTGCCGGTTTATCAAAAAAAGTACAACAGTATTTCATCTTCTAAAGACTCACCTGAGCTGGGAGATGTAGGGCAGACACTGAAGGAAACTCCTCACTTCACTCTCTTCATCTGACCAGCCCCACAAGTTTACTGGTTTCTTTGCTGTTTGAACTTTCAGAGCTTCTAGAAACTGTGAGGCCTTTCTCTCCGTGAGATTGATGGACCACACATTAGACATGGTGTACCAGACAGGAAAAGACCTGTACAGCGGTTGCAGTACAGGAAAGACACTGCTGCCTGTTTGAGCCTCATAGTCCTTCACATATGAGTACAGATCCATTAGAAAGTCCTTTGAGTCATGTTCAGACAGGACAGCTACTTTTGGAACAACAACTTGTACGTTTTCCTTCTTGTAGAGAGCTGCATGCACACAAATGTTCAGTAATGACTTCATCTTAAGCCTGGATGAACTTACTTCCATATTTGATGGTGCTGAGAAACTGCAGATAAACACAAACATGGTCAGAGATGATTTCAATTAGGAACTTCAAGGAAGTGTAGGCTGGAGACTGGTCTGTAATTATCCAATGAGGCTGGATCTAACCCAGGCTACTTTAGTGTGGGAGTGACGGCTGCTATTTTAAGAGAAGGTGGGACAGTACCTAATAAGAAACACAGGTTAATCAGATCTGTAACAGAAGCACAAATAACAGGAGCAGAAGATCTGAGAATAGAAGCTGGAGTTGGTCAAGCTGAGATGAACATGAAGATTTAGAAAGAATCTCAGACAGTGTAAGAACTGACAGATATAAAGACGCAGGTGTTAAAGACTCAGGGACCTGTGAAAGACAGGATTGAGTTAACATGGGGAACTGCTTATGAATATTACAATTGTATTATTTTTTTTAATTTATTTTTCTCCTGAAAATAATACTAATAATAATACCACTGGGCATGGCTGTAACAGGTGGGTGATGAGAGCCATTGAATATGTATTTATGGTAATGAAGAGAAATTTAGTCCTATGTCTGTCAGTATTTATAAGAGAAGAGACAGCAGGCAGTGTGTCCCTATAATTAGAAACATACTCAGCAAAGAGTGAGAAATTAACAGTGACACCAATTTCCTTGTACAGAAGCTGTAAGTGTCTGCATTTAAGCTCTGAGGTGAATCAAGGTTAGTATGAGTACCAGGGATTAATGTAGTTTTGAGAGGAGCATAATTATCAATTATCAAGAGACAGTACTTTACAGAGACAGTACTTTTGTAATGTGTGATGAAATCTTTGTGTGAAAACTGCTTAATGTAAGAGGAAGAAGAGTCTGAACCAAAAAACCAAAAAGACCAAAACAGGTCAAGAATGTGACCATGAGTATGAGAAGGGAAATTAACATGTTGAGTGAATCCACAGCATATATGAATAGTCTATATGAATGAATGAATATTCATGAGTTCAGCAGAAAGTTCGCAGCCAGAGTCAACATGAATATTACAATCACCCAACAGCATGATAGCAGAGGAAACAGATGAGGCTGTAATGAGGGGTTCAGGGAAGAATGTCCTCACAGAGATGTATCAGTTTCTTTAACACGCACAAGTTGATTTAAATAGTGAGGTAGTGCTTATAGAAAAAGAACACTCACAAATATATACATATATAGACAAAAATAGATGCAAACTACACATACACACGCCCAAAGGGAGGGGTCAGGGGCTGTACCATGACGATCATGACTGCCCACCTCTTTGACCTTCAGGTTACTGTGGAATAACGCTGCCGGTTTGTCCTGACATTACACTCAAGGGAAAGTGTGTCTATTGAACAGGGTTATGGAAGTTATGAAACTAGGGTTATGGAAATAATTACAATTATTCTAGACAATCTATTAATTATTTTTAAGATTAAATATAAATTTTTTATTTTCATTGCTCAATGTCAGTACAAGCAACATAATGCAGTGTTCTCATATCACATATTTTTTAGAAGCTAGGATCAGAGCGCAGGGTCAGCCACTAGACAACAACCCTGTAGCTGGCAAAGCTGGGATTCTCAGAGACAACCATACTGCATGAAAACAAACACAAGTGCCATGTAGGGAGGGCTGCACTACTCACCTAATGACACCAGTTCATTCATTCTCAGGTCATTGTTATTGTATAATGTAAGTGATATTTAGGGAGGACTGTACTACTCACCTAATGACACCAGTTCATTCATTCTCAGGTCATTGTTATTGTATAATGTAAGTGATATTTAGGGAGGACTGTACTACTCACCTAATGACACCAGTTCATTAATTCTCAGGTCATTGTTATTATATAATGTAAATGATATTTAGGGAGGACTTCACTACTCACCTAATGTCACCAGTTCATTAATTCTTGGATCATTGTTATTATATAATGTAAGTGATATTTAGGGAGGGCTGCACTACTCACCTAATGACACCAGTTCATTCATTCTTGGATCATTGCTATTATATAATGTAAGTGATATTTAGGGAGGACTTCACTACTCACCTAAGGGACTTCACATATGGAAGAGCCTTGAGCACCACGTTACAGAGATCATCACTGAGCCTCTGTGTATTTTCTGTATAGTGGAGATGGAGGCTGATCTTCTCTGACCCTTGACTCATGACCTCTATAGCCTTCCTGAACATGAATGCTTCACCAGGGACAGGAAGGTGCATCTCTTTCCCACAAATATCCAGTAAAGCTGTGAAATCTCTGGGTTTCTCACAGCACAGCACTGACCTCCAGACATGGCAGAGAGTAGAAGGCTCATCTCTATAACAGGAAAACATAGTTATACTACTATACTATACTTTACTATAGTAATCATAGTTACTACTACTATTACTTATTATTGTTGATGTTGTTGTAAATCTATACTTGGTTACAAGTAACAATGAAGAGCACAACCAAAAATAAATACCTAAAATGAGATTTGAATCTGAGAATCATCTGAATCCCAGTGTCAGATACACTGCAGTCTTCCAAGCTCAGATGAACCTGCTTTTCTCTGGACTGGCTGATCACATAAGACACTGCACAGCACTGATGTGGATCAAGGTCTTCTCCACTCAAGTCTAGATCATAGTTCATTTTCTCCAGGAAGAGCAAGCAAGCTTCAGGGGACTGAGACTCATACAAGCACTGACACACAAAGAGAAGAACACTGACTTCATCATCATCGCCCCCAAGCTGCCCATTTGGTTGAGGCTGTAGAAATGTGTTCAGGACTTTTGTGAGCATCCCATCAGAGGCTTTTCTGATTTGATCCTCTGTGAAAAGATTCTTCAGCAGTTTGAGGTTCTGTTCTGAGAGGAGTCCACAGAGGAAAGGAATCACATGTTTCATGTGTTTTTGCTTCTTCGACAGACAGTTCTGAAGAACCTCATCAATTTCTCCTGGATTCCCAAGTAGCCACAGTGCAGAGAAGAATTCCTGTATTGTGTTATGTAGAAATGCACAGAATGTTTCTACAGAAGTGACACTTTCCTTTATTGTGATTTTTTTCAGAAAAACGTCACTGATTTTATTCTCCTCACACTCAGCATTTGAAAGGTTTACAGATTTCTGCTTTGTCGCATTAAAGGCACATTCCATTAGGTGATAAAGTTGGTCTCTCTTGTGTTTTATATAATTATCTACTTGGCCACAGGATTTGTTTCCAGCTTTCATCAAGTTTTGACGGAAGATATGAACGTAGATTTCTGTGACAGTGTTTGAAGATACAGGAGCTGTACAACTACTGAATGAAACACAGGCTGCCACGACGAAGGCATACATGGGGACATGGCACAGACTGAACAGTTCTTGACTGTTCAGAAAAATACACAAACGGTCTGATTCAGGATGCAATATCTCTCTAAAGTACATCTGGATAGACTCCTTACTGAACCCATGCACATATACTTTGCATGTTGAAGCATGAACTGCAAACAGTAGATCATCCTCCTCCTCTGATCTGCATGTGATCACAATCTTCGCCTCAGGCAGAAGGTCTCGCTCCACAATCTTCTTTATAATGGGGTTGTGCTCCAAAGTACTGATACCATCGAACACAATGGTGACGTTCTCAGAGATCTCCTCAATATCCTGTAACACTTCCTTTCTCTCTTTCTCCAGGGGTTTTAGGTACATATCAAACAGAAGAGATTCCAAACTCGTGGGGCTGGATATGTTAGTAAATGTACTTTCATCAAAGTAAAACATGTAGTCCAGTGATCTGTTGTCTTTTTTGCTCCAGAGAGAGAGCATTTCCTGAACTACTGCTGTTTTTCCTATCCCAGGTTTTCCTATAAGCAGCATCGACTTCTCTTGACTACACAAAAGGTCTTCAGGTGAGGGTTTCTGTCTCTGCATAGGGATGTAATTCTTTAGCTTATTTGGACGCAGTTTCTTGCACTTTTTGTTTTTTATTTTAATTTTATTTGTTGCAGAATTGAAATCTGCATCCAAGTCTAGGACTAGAGGTATAAAAGTGAAGTTTGCTCTTGTTTTGTCCTTCAGGTGTTTACAGCACTGTTCCCACTTTCTACTCGAGATGTTTGCAGCTTTTTCTTTAAGCTTTTTCTGGTAGTCGTGACAGGGCTTCGTTCCTGAATATCATTACAAAGGCAAAAACAATCTAATATTACTTCAGTTTTTATGGAAAACAATGTTAAAGATTAATTCACAGATATAATCATTAACTAATTTATTGCAGAGCGTTAATACAGTGACTCTGTCCATCATTTGTGCTTCAGTCTCCATAAGAACATTACTCACCCACATTATAATCAGTCTCAATGTCTTCCCTGAAAGGGAAACAGGTGATCCATATGTGTGATTTAGGATTTAATGTCCTTTTTCTGGTCATGTCGAGGATCCTGAGTAACTCATAGCAGGCACGTTCCCCTTTTTTAGTAACACAGTCCAGTATAAATCTCGCTTTGTTAAAGTCTCTTTTCTCTGCTTTAAGAGCATCAACTTCATGATTGTTGAAAACTTTGCACTTGTAAAGCTTTTCAACAATAAGGGTAAAGTTCTGGAGATGTGTTACCAGATCTGTCCGCTTGTGTTTAAGGTACTCAGTAGCAGATTGTTGTGTACAAGCCATACCGCAGTTCTGCATCAGCCATCACAAAAGACACAAAACAGCTAAATTAATTCAGTTAATTTTTCCCACATGACCATAGTCCCATTTGTGTTGCATGTTGCATGTGCATGTTGTTGATCTATGAACGCCAATAAAGGCAAAAAAATGTAAAAACGGATCATGCTCTCACTTTGTCATCTTGCTTCTTCCCACATGTGCTATTTATTTATTTTTGTCTTGACAGCTAAAATATTAGACAGTTCTGTGGGGTATTCCAGAAATCAGGTTGTAAATGTGTAATATTTTGTCAGTTGTGATATTTTTCACCACAATCGAAAATTGTCCTCCGCTTTTAACCCATCTGTGCAGTTAACACACACACACACACCAGTGATTACTAGGGGGCTGTGGATCACACGTGCCCAGAGCGGTGGGCAGCCCTAGCCTGGGGAGCAGTTGGGGTTAGGTGCCTTGCTCAAGGGCACCTCAGTCATGGCCTCAGGTCTGGGAATCGAACCCACGACCCTCCGGTCACAAGACCAGTTCCCTACCACCAGGCCATGACTGACCCTACACAACAGGTTGTGTCTAAGGGTATGTTAACTCTGAGTTCACTAAAACCCGGAGTTTTCTGTTCCAGAAAGCAGGTTAAAAAAACTTTCCTCTTGACCTGCTATAGCAACTTACACTCTGAAGCTAACCTGCTTGCTGGCACGTTTACTTAAACCTAAACCCGAGTTACAAACACGTTGTCATGACGTGTCCTTTCCTTGACATGTGGATATTGAAGCTCAGTTTATTTGCAGACCTCTTCATTGGGAACGCCTTATAAAACCCCGAATAGACATAGTCCTACTGTGACGTTCGTGGGTCGGCGAAGGACGAGACACAGAATCCTTATTGTATGTCGGTCTGTCCGAAAAGTATGTCTGGCATTAAAACGACTAGTGTCCAGTTTTGTGGTGTTTTCCTGGGCATAAGCGAGTTATGGACATCAAAGAGGAATTCCACAACATCGTAGGTTTGTCCTTAATTAACACGGACAATAAATAAATTAAGCAAAGGAGAAACAATATATAACAAACTTCATTCGATTTAATATTTAAGTATTTCCTAGAGTCATTGGCTGCATTGATTGAACCCACATAGGCTACCTATTACAGCACCATAAGAACATGAAGGCGATTACATAAACAGAAAATCCATTCATAGCATTAATGTACAGGTACTAACCTTTAATACCCTTAATGAATAATGTACTTATCTTTAATGTGTTGAGAAATTCGTTTTTGCTTAGCAATAACATTAGCAAAAGTATATTTTGCTCATCAGTAAAATTGATATTAAAATTATATATAATGGCTAATTAGATAAATAATTACTGCCTTAAATGCTTTAAACTATAAAAGTTTATTCATAACCTTAGAAGGGCCTCACAAGGGGCCATATAGCATATTGCATCAGAGAACAGTTTGGTCTATAGGGAGTGAAGTGTCTGTAGAATATGTTCTATACTGAATATGTTCTTCTGCTCCACAGAAGGTGACTTGCACCAACTGCCTGTAATGACACCCTATCAGGTCACAGTGAACATAAAATAATGCAAAGTCATGCATGTATGTACGAGAACTCTATGTATGGGATGCAAGAGGATTGAAGGGGTGGAGCAGTAGCATATCAAACCTGCTTGTTTACCAGTAACTTTTGGATCTCTCTGATGTACATGTTTTGAATGTATGAGATCCCCAGAGATATCTCTGTTTTAATAAAGGCCTTTTTGCTATTGTAATAATTTTGGTATGATTGTTCCTGCTATCTCCTTTTGCATCAAACGAACGCGCTGGGCTAAAGTGGTTGAGAAATGGTTCAATGCCCAACAAATGGTAACAAAAATAACGTAGCTATTGTAATTGACCGTTCTCCCCATCAAGATCATATGTGATGCTTCCCACCTCATCACAAATGTTGAAGCCAGATGGCCAGGATCCGTGTATGATTCCACACTGTACAACAAATTTGAACAGGGTAGGCCTGTAGGTAGTTTTGCTAGTTGTTCACATGCAGTGTAATAGTTAAATCATTGCAATCCCTAGATGTGATTATAGGACACTATGACGGCCTCCTTCATGGAGACAGAGGGTGTCCCTGCCTGCCCTATACCTCATGACTCCCTATTCAGATCCTGCACCTGGACCACAGTCCCGCTACAATCAGGCCCACAGCAAAACCAGGGCAAGAATTTAAATGACCCTAGGAATCCTCGAGGCCAGGTTCCAGTGCCTGAAAGGGCTCAGAGTAACCCCTGATAGGGCGTGCCACATAATAATGGCATATGTGGTATTACACAACATTGCAACCATCCAGGAAGAGCGACAGCCTACCATCTCTGACATGCCCAAAGATGAGGAACCTTACATGTATGTGGGTGACAACAGAGATGGTGGAGTTGTTAGAGAATCCATCTGCAATCACTGCTTTTCACATTAAATCACGCACCACCACCCCCCAATCCACACTGTAACCTTTTAATATACATTACTGTCAAATTCACTGTTATGTTTCATTATTTAATTTTTCATGTAAATAAATATATTTTAGAATATATTTTAAGAATAAGATATAGTTATGTACAGCCATTGGCTGTGCGCAATTGGCTGCCGCTTCTCGCCGGTGTGTGTGATTGGTTGTCTGTGACTTGTACCTGTGTTAAATTGTAAAGCGCCTTGGGTATTCAGAAAGGCGCTATATAAATCGAACATTCATTCATTCATACTATATTCTTATACTTCATTTTTATCTGATGCCATGTGTGTTTCACACCACTCAGATTAGACCTGGAATTAGTAAATAAAAACATTTAAATTATCTTCAATTAATTTAAATTAATTCACTATTATTAATGTTGAGAATATATACAGTATATATATACAGTATATATATATATATATATATATATATATATATATATATATATATATATATATACACTGCTCAAAAAAATAAAGGGAACACTTAAACAACACAATATAACTCCAAGTCAACCACACTTCTGTGAAACCAACCTGTTCAGTTAGGAAGCAACACTGATTGTGAATCAATTTCACCTGCTGTTGTGCAAATGGAATAGACAACAGGTAGAAATGAGAGGCAATTAGCAAGACCCCCCCTATAAAGGAGTGGTTCTGCAGGTGGGGACCACAGACCACTTCTCAGTACCTATGCTTTCTGGCTGATGTTTTGGTCACTTTTGAATGTTGGTGGTCCTTTCACACTCGTGGTAGCATGAGACGGACTCTACAACCCACACAAGTGGCTCAGGTAGTGCAGCTCATCCAGGATGGCACATCAATGCGAGCTGTGGCAAGAAGGTTTGCTGTGTCTGTCAGTGTAGTGTCCAGAGGCTGGTGGCGCTACCAGGAGACAGGCCAGTACACCAGGAGATGTGGAGGAGGCCATAGGAGGGCAACAACCCAGCAGCAGGACCGCTACCTCCACCTTTGTGCAAGAAGGAACAGGAGGAGCACTGCCAGAGCCCTGCAAAATGATCTCCAGCAGGCCACAAATGTGCATGTGTCTGCACAAAAGGTTAGAAACCGACTCCATGAGGATGGTATGAGGGCCCGACGTCCACAGATGGGGGTTGTGCTCATAGCCCAACACCGTGCAGGACGCTTGGCATTTGCCAGAGAACACCAGGATTGGCAAATTCGCCACTGGTGCCTTGTGCTCTTCACAGATGAAAGCAGGTTCACACTAAGCACATGTGACAGACATGACAGAGTCTGGAGACGCCGTGGAGAGCGATCTGCTGCCTGCAACATCCTTCAGCATGACCGGTTTGGCAGTGGGTCAGTAATGGTGTGGGGTGGCATTTCTTTGGAGGGCCACACACAATACTGAGCCTCATTTTGACTTGTATTAAGGACATTACATCAAAGTTGGATCAGCCTGCAGTGTGTTTTTCCACTTTAATTTTGTGTGTGGCTCCAAATCCAGGCCTCCATTGGTTAATAAATTTGATTTCCATTGATGATTTTTGTGTGATTTTGTTGTCAGTACATTCAACTTTGTACAGAACAAAGTATTCAATGAGAATATTTCATTCATTCAGATCTAGGATGTGTTATTTGAGTGTTCCCTTTATTTTTTTTTGAGCAGTGTATAAATCGCGCCCTTCTTTTTTGCATGCCGTCTTTCTCTAGCAGCTACCGTAGTATTACATTTACGTTTAACTAAATATTCTGCATACGCAGTCATTAATATTTTAAGCCACGGTGTGTGAAATGCGATGCTCGGCTGATTTTCGCGTTTAAGTCCATGATAAATCTTATTTATCTGCGTTCCATTAAGAATGCCGTTAATAGTTACGCGTGAACGTGCTTCTGTCTGGGTCAACCTACTCAGAGTTGAGCGACCCTGATTACTTTAACTCCGATCAGCCGTTTTGGAACCGAAAAGTCTGTCTGAATCTGAAATGCCGTACTTAAGCAGTAGACACGATATTTCAATACAGTCCGTTCTGCTCAAACGTTAAAGCGGTGCGTTCTTTAAGTAGGCGACTGGTCAGTGTTCATAACCTCGGACACACAACTCAGAGTTCAAGATTAAGTTTAGAGTTTGTTAAACCCGCTTTCTGGAATACCCCCTAGTTTGATGATATGGATAAACTGACTAAACAGCTTGTCTTGGCAAATATTAACCTCAGAGTAACGCATCAGTTATCTTACTTTAAACAGCAGTGGAAGATGAAGTTGAATGATTTCAAAAATGATTTCATACTTTGTAAAATGTTCTACTTACCAAGGACTTCGTACATACTCGACTTCAGCGTTTAGAGCCAGAAGTAAACCACCGCAGCTAAACAGGAACTGAAAGTGAAACTCAAGAAATACACCAATACAGCATGGGAATGTGACGTCAGCAGAAACGAAAGACGCAATGCATTACGGGAGTTTATAACACGGAAGCTGCAGTAGTGACTGGTTAACTACGATGCTCAGTTTTCTTTACCTTAATCTAGTACGATAATCTATCACGATAATATGGTGAATGCTGTGTTATCAAGTGCCACAATCGCTCTCACGACGGGGGGGATCACAGCTGGCCGAACTAACAAAGAGACGTCGTATGGCGTGGGTGGCAGCTGTAAGACGAACAAACATCACCTTCAGCAACATTCCCCGACACATGTTTGTGTGTTCACGGCATTTCCACACAGGTAAGGTTTAAACAAAATCATATTTAACTACCAAGTGTGATTACTGCTTACTGCACGTATATCAGGGTGATCAGATTTGGGTTTCTGAAAAGGTGGACACTTTTTTTTGTCATATGTGTCATATGTGTATCAGATATATAAAATTAAGTAATTTTATCTTTCTATATTTTTCAGGAAAGCATATGAATATTTAGAGTGTCATCCTGATTGGGCACACAGAAGTCAAAGCGACGCACACTGAAAGATTTAGCCGTATGACAAAGAGACAGCAAGCTGTCACAGGGGACAACACTGTACCTTCAAGCCCACTAGATCTAGCAGGTCGGATGGATGCAACTGCTCCCCCAAGTGTAGCTGCACAGAGGCCAGAGGTGGATGAAGCTGCATCAGAAGACCGTGCTGAAGGACAGCCGGAATGCAGATTATGCAGCCACAGACAGGCTGAAATTAACCGCTTGCTGGAGGAGAACAGGAAATTGAAGGAAGAGCTGTCCCGAAAGAAAATGGATGAGCAATTCTTACAAGATGATGTGATGGTCAGGTACTACACTGGGCTCCATGTTTTGATGGGTGTGCTGACTCAGCTTCTTCCCTGTCTGCCACAGGCTGAAAAATGTCACCTTTCCAGATGCTTCTGCTAACTCTTGTGCGCCTGAGACTGAATCTGCCAATGCAACACATTGCACACCTCTTCTGCATTGACCGAAAGACTGTGTCCACCACATTTAGGGATACCATTGGTGTAATGTTTAAACACCTCAGCCCTTTGGTACACTGGCCAGAGAGACATTGCTTGCAAGGCAGCATGCCACATCAGTTTGTGGAGGCTTTTGGCAATCGCATTGCAGTCATTGTGGACTGCTTTGAAATGAATATTGAGAGAGCATCAAATCTAAAGGCTAGAGCACAAACATTTTCCCATTACAAACACAAGCACACTCTAAAGTATCTCATTGGCATCACACCACAGGGAGCCGTCTCTTTCATTTCCAAAGGTTGGGGAGGTCGTGCGAGTGACAAGCATGTGACTGAAAACAGTGGCCTTCTTCAAAAATTACTGCCTGGAGACTTGGTGTTGGCTGACCGTGGGTTTGACATCAGGGACAGTGTTGGACTAATGTGTGCTGAAGTAAAAATCCCCACATTCACAAGAGGACGCTGCCAGCTGGACGCAAAAGATGTAGAGGAGACACGGAAAATAGCTCACCTTAGGGTCCATGTGGAGAGGGTGATTGGATGTGTACGCACCAAATACACCATACTAAGTGGGAACATACCACTGAGAATGGTGCTCCCTTGTGAAGATGAGGACATGGTTTTACTTGACAAAATTGTGTGTGCTGTGCTTTAACTAATATGTGCCCAAGTGTTGTTTTGAAAGTTTAAAGCATGAAATAACAATGAATTGAATATGTAACATAAGCAACAAACGTGCATACTGTGAATAAATAATAGATCACTTCAGTTTTAAGTCTCTTTATTTGTATGACAGCAATGTAAATAAGTAAACTATTGAAACATAAATGTAGTGCAGACAACAGGTAAAGTGGCAGTAAACAATACAAATGGTAAACAAATAATTGCACATTTTTACATACAATAAATATGCTATTTTAACATGTGCCCTGAGTCTACCCCACTGGCAAAATATTGAAACATAAATAAATGTAGTGCATACAACAGGTAAAGTGACAGTAAACAAGACAAATGGTAAACAAATAATTGCACATTTTTAAATACAATAAATATTTGCCCTGAGTGTACCCCACTGGCATGAGTCATAAATTAAAGAGGTAAAGTGGAAGTGTAACCTTCAAGTATTAAGCCCGCACACAGCGAGCAACTAGCATGCGAGGCCCTTACTGCATCTTCATGCATGTGTCACAAAGCCACGGCTCACTCACTGAAGGTGCCTGAGTGAGTCCTACACACCTGAAGTGGAACCACTGAATTGCACATTTTTCATTGTCACAAGCCACCATGTCATCCTGCTCTTCAGGCCCTTTGCAAAGGCACCACAGTTTGCTCATGTTCTTTAATGTCAGTTTTCTTGGTCTTCTTGAGCAAGATGGCTGTATCTCAGTTAAAGGCTTAGCTGCTCGCGTGTAGTAACAAGCTACAAGCTCCGGTAAAGACACCTTGAAAAAAAAGTTTTGTGTGCCAAAGCTGTCGTCCAGAAGGGCATGTCGGGTAAGATCCGAACTACAACAGTCTTTCTGTGACCACACTACAAAGTCACAAAACTCTGACCCAGTCACAAAAATCTGTGTTTGTACTTGTGTGAGTTTAGTTTCTCATCAATTATCTGGAGACAAAAATTGCTGTCGTGTGCACAGGCCTCAAAAATGAAATTGTTCCGGTACTTAAATGTGCTTTTGATTTCCGACACCCTTTCCCACAACATCTGCAGTTGATGAACCCATCAGGAGAAGCCCCAACTTCTGGAAAGGATGGATTTATTATAAATCCACATTTCTCCACAGTCAGGTTCTCATGCTGGGTTGCTGCCAGCTTGACGTAGGCTTGCCTTGCTTCTTCATGATCTATTCCCCATTTTATGGCAGCTGTGGTTGCTGTTTTTTTGGGGTAGCACACGTTTCTCACAATCGACATGGCTGGTGTGGTGACACTGGTAGAGATAACAGCTTTGAAATTTGAAGCTGTTCCTGCTCTAGATGTGTACCAGACAGGGGATCGATGCTGCTGTTTTGTCTGAAGTTCCACTGCAGCTGCCTGAGCCTCTTAGCGCTACCAGATGTGTAAGACTCTCACAGTGCTGCTGCAGAACAGACAATTCACATCCATCCTTTACATGGTCACGAAGATGCAGTAATGACTTCCTCACTACCACTGGCTTAACAGGGTCTGCATAATGATGGTAGTAGTCCTCCATCCCAGAAACACAAACAGCTTTGCTATGAGTGTGCAAAAACTGAGGCAAGGGAGACAAGTCAGAGAGCGCGGGTTTATGCTCACAGATTTCTGGAACTGACACGAGTACATGTACCCAGCTTCATTTTCTCTCCTCTGATGCACTTGTCAAGTGCCTTCCTCTTAGCTGCACCAGTGGAGAAGTCAATCTTGTGAGCCACCTCTGCTTGAACCTTGTCAACATTAGCAGGCATCATCCAATAGGCTGGAACATCAGTGACCGTTTTGGTCACCCGTATCCGCACTGCTGCATCAATTTTAAACAGGAGAGCCCCAATATGTGTACAGGACTCTGTGACGCCAGCCATGCAGGTGCAGTGTGCGCAGTCCACCTGACCACCAGAACTGATGATCACTCGTGGTTTGAGCGGAGGTTCCCTGAGGTGCTGAGAGTGCAAAACCTACAAAAAAAATACAATGCACTGTGTTTTTGTGTCTGCTGACGTTGCATTCCCATTGTCTATACATATAGTACATACACCAGTAGCGAACTGTGACCTTTAAACCTGAGCCTGCTCTGATCCCCCCCTCCCCCTGAAAAAAAATGGTTTCCTCGCCTAATTAACTGCAATAAAGAAAAAATCACTGAGACGACAGTACAGCTTTAGAAACGCAATAAACAGTAATATCTGTACTAGATAACTTCTTAAGCAAAATAAGGTTCCAGCAAAATAGGGTTCACAGCTCCGAGCGTTCTTAGTGGACAGTGATTAGATTTCATTCTGGCACGAATACAGTGCTGCCTCTAAACGGAATGCAATCCTACACATTGTGATTTGCTTTTGCACATTCGCAGAGAGACACAGTGGAATATAATGACGTTCAGTCGATTGCATTTCAAGGTGGCTTCTGGCACGAATTCAGCGTTTCTTTCTTTAAATACAAATCCACACACACTGGAGCTTTTACTTTTCATTGTGGCATGTTTTCATCACATCAGTGTTTAAATCAATCTCGTGATCATTACATTTAAAGGAGACATTCATTTTTCAATAAAAAAATAAAGTGCATTGAAATGTAATGGTGCTTTTGCATTTCATTTAGGCATGTATTCTGCATGTTTGTATGGAAAAGCAATGCATTTTGTGGATTGCATTTCCATTTTTGCCTAGTAGGGATTACATTTCAAATTGGCACTACATCTTCTCCATAAGAAAATGACTCACCTACAGTGTAGTCACTGTCCGCGTCTTTCCTGAAGGGGAATCAGCTGATCTAGGTGTGTGAATCAGGATGTAATTTTCCTTTTCTGGTCACTTCGAGGATCCTGAGTAACTCATAGCAGCTCCCCTTTGTAGCTAACAGTCCAGTATAAATCTCGCTTTGTTGAAATCTGTTTTCTCTGCCTTAAGAGCATCAACTTCATTCTCATTGAAAACCTCATGCTGGTAAAGATTCTCAGTAATAAGGGGGAAGTTCTGCAGATGTTGTATCATTTCTGAGGTAATCAGTAGCACTAGGGCTGGGTATTGATTCAAATTCCAAGAATCGATCCGATTCCGATTCTGAAAATTAAGAATCGATTTATTTCGATTTATTTCGATTTAATCCGATTTAATCAATTCAATCTGATTCGATCCAATTCGGGGTTTAGTGTTATTAAAAATGTATTTGAGCTGTTTCCTGACTGTACAGAAGCAACATGTTAAAACTAGTATCAATATTAATCAGCAAATAGTTACTGGTAGTTGGTAGTTACTGATGGCTGGAAGACTGGTGAAAAGGGTAATCATAAATCTACCTTCAAGAAAGCACAAGCATGTGCACAAGCAAGAAAGCACAAGCATCTGTCCCGCCTGTGGTATGTAAATTTTCCCTAAATTGTGATGAACTGCCTGGGTGCCTTTTGTCACATCATTGGGAGGTTGTCGGGACCTTTACTGATGCCCATAGGCGAGCAGTTTCCTCATGCCTGTAGGTAGTGGGTATGTGCCTATAACATTTTCTATCATGTGAAACGTTAACAGCATGGTGCTCCATCTCAGAGAAAGAGCTTGATAAATCCAACATGGACCCTCAATCGCCAAGATCTGTTTTTGGAGTATGGCGAGTGCACAGGCCACATTACCTTACAGTGTGTGTTGGCTTTGTGCACGTCTGCGAGGGCCCCCGTTACCATGGAGAAGTCTATCTTTTGTTCTTTCAGAATACCGTCTTCTTCCTTATCATCTGTAGCCTTCAACGTGTTTTCTGCAGCTTCTTGTTTAACTGGGGGAGGAAGCACTTTTATCTGAATCTCTGAACAGTGATCTCTCCCTTTCTGCTCCACACAGACAGTGTCCTGTTTCCCTGCTCTTCCCTCATGGGGAAGTGTCAACACCCCCCACAGGATGAGCAAGAGCACAGGGTTTATGGTGGGCGATCCTTGACCTGTCTTGACAGTCGTTGTACTTGGAGTGCAGGCACGCCCAATCTGCACTCCTCCCACTCACATGACGTACCCCGGACTCCCTCCTTTCATCCAATTGAAGCTGGGATGCAACCTACTCCGTGCACTCTGCCTCTGTTTGCTCAGGTTCTGGAACCCTCCTCCAGTGGCTGGCATGTATCCAAGTTGCTTTTTCAGCCACTTTTATCACCGTTGAGGTTGTCAAGAGGATCTGGAATGGGCCCCTTCCCCTCTGTGTCTTCCAGCTCTTTCTTCTGAAGTCCTTTACCACCACCCAGGCTCCTGGTTTCAGGTCGTGCTGCACTCCCTCCAACGTCCTTGGCAGGGCCTCCTTCACAGACCTGTGAACTTGTGATAAAGCAGACGACAGGTTCGCATAATAATTCAACATTTCCGTTGTGCTCGCTTGTGGCAGGTCATTCTCTCTTCATGCCTGTTGGAAGTTTGTAAAGAGGGGATGGGTGAATAATTTGTGCATATTCAAACTCATCCTCCTTCCTTATTGACATGTGTCAATATTTCATGCAGGGATCACTGTCTGGGGTAGCCAGATGACCCAGGAATTTGATTTTAATCTGCACAAATTGCAATTTGATTTGCACAACTTTGTGCTTTTCAGCTGCTAAATGCTTTAACAACTTAGTCATGTTGCATTGACACTGGCCTCATATAGCAAACAAATTAAATATGACTGAGCTCAGGTTTAATTCCAACGACTGCAGGCTGTGCTGCAGTGCCTCGTTGTATATGGTTTGACATTAACAAATATAAAAATGAGTATGAGGTCGACCACTGAAACATAAACATCAAACATAAACCAAAACTAAGAATTTGGATGTACCGGTACAAAAAAAAAATTATTAATCACATTAACAATCAAAAATCATTTACTCTCAGATTGAGCCTTTTGACCACAGCACCTCTAGCACTACACACACACACACACACACACATACACACACACACACACACACACACACACACACACACACACACACACACACACACACACACACACACTATTTTGAATACTGGAATGTTGGCGGCTCACCCATCAGGAGTTCTACCCCCTCTTCTCACTCTGACTACCCAGTTCAGAGTTTTAGGGTAGATGTCCTGTAATTGGCTGTACTCAACACCATCCCGCCCATTCTTCCAGTCATCCACATCCAGCATTCACATTAGCCACGCCCCCAAACTCTGCCCCTCTCAACCTGTGGGCGTGGCCATCAAGACATGTGCAGTACTGTTCACCATTTGAAACACGCTCTGCTCTGCTCTAGCCAGCCTGAACCCCCACACGTTGAGTCCAAACACACACTTTAGTATTAGCATTTTGGTCTGTTCAAGTTCTCTAAATCATTTAGCTTGTATGCCATATCTGGCCCTCCCTCATGTATGTGTGCGGTGTGGTGTAGCATGCACAGGTCCATGAAGTCATCTGTACCCATGGGGTAAGTAAGAAAATGCGCAAGAATCAGTTCTGTCTTAATATCTCCTGTGGGACAGGTGCTCAGTTGCCACCCATATGCATGAAAGAGCGGGTCTCATGACAGCTGCATAGCTTGTACCGAATCAGATAATTGAACTTTCAGACCGTCCGGTCCGACTTAAATCTGAAGACTCGCAAACGTATTAGGCATGCATTTAATACCAGCAACAAAACGCTAAATTTAGTCCCCATCTCCTATAATGAATAGGTGAAGGGAACAGAGTACGACTCCGTGACTGTGTTCCTAAAGCACCAACCGACAGGAGATACCTGCCACTCACATGTGGTGACTCACTACACTCAGGATACTTTAATAACAGAATGGCTTGCACCAGAGCGTACACACAAAAAGCTATTTCAGTTCCTCCTACTATTACAGTAAGCCTCAATGATCAATATCAGCAGCATAACTGTCTTCATATTGTCAACCATATTTATTTAGCAAAAACTCAACAGCAGATTTAATCACTTTATCATTTTCTTCACTGTCATCAGCGTGTATAGGCAAAAGTAGTTCTTCATTGCAAAGCATTTTATCATTATCATTAACAGTATCAGCATGTGTTAGCGAAAGCATTTCCTTCATTGCAAAGCATAGGAAAAAATGTTGTGTCCTACCTGACCCTTTCGGACCGTCACCAGCCGACCCCTCCTCCCGTCAGTCGTCATCCTCGTCCTGGTGGTTTCTGTTTCTCTTGCTTTGTCTTTTTCTGCAGGCATTCTCGTGCCCAATGTCCACTTTCCCCACAGACATAACATGTGTCGTCCTCATCATCCTTCTGGCTTTTCCCTTTCCCACAGCTTTTCCCTCTGTTCTTCTTTCCTCGCTTTTTCCAGTCTGTGCGATTGTCTCGTCTCACTGCTTCCTGACTTGTCATTATCTGAGCCACTGCCAGGTGCCTGACTTAACTTTTGTAACACCGGTAATGTCTCGTGTTGGTCTGCTTTGTCGTGCTGCCTCCGTCTCTGGACATGTCACACGTCCAGGTGTTGATGGGTCAGTCATCCAGTCTGGGTGGCAGGGCGGTGGAGGCTGCTCATGGGAGGGGAGTGTCCAGTCTTGGCTTGTAGCCTGCGCTGTAGCCTGTGCAGTCTGTGCTCCACTGTGTGCTGCCTCTGGGCTGGCCCACTGTGTTGAAGTTTAAGGAAGCAGTGGTGTTGGGGTCTCCATGATGCGTGATGTCATTGGTCTGACTTCCACCAGACACGGCGGTGTCAAAGTCTCGGGAAGTGCAGGTGGTAGGGGTGGGAGGAGCCTGGGTCGCTGCCGTCGCTGCTGTCTAGGGTAGTCGTTGGTTCTGTCGGGGCCGTCTGGGGTGTCCATCCAGGTCAGGACCTGTAAGACACTCAGAAAACTGGAGTTTGAAGTCCCTGCTGAACTTCATTTTTAGTTTTCGATTGCCACTTTTATTCCCATCTTTTTGCCTCCCTCTCCCACATGTCAAATGCTTCCCAGTTGACTTTAAACCCATTAAATTGTTCTCTTATCAAATTTCGTTTTAATGCTGCCATGTTAAAACTCCCTTCTGGTGGACGCCCCTTCACTGTCCATTTTTAAAACAAGTATTAAAACCCACTTTTATTCATTGGCTTTTAACACAGCATGAGACTTTGTATGTTTTTTAGTTTTTTAGTTTTTACTGTTTTAGTTTTATTCTTTGATTTGTTCTATTGATTCCTTTTACAGTTTTAGTTAATATTGTTTTATCCATTTTTGCCATACAGCAACTCACAGAAAATGGGGTTCTTTGTGAAGTTCACTTTAGTTGAACATTCTAACAACAAAATAAATTTATTTCAGTTACAAATGCAAAATGCTAGTAGACCTCTTTTATTTATATGATAGCGAGGTAGTTTCTGTCTCTGTCGTTTAGTCCAAGATGGAGTGTCTGGACGTGATAACGGAAGTGTTACAGGACAACCTGGCTGAGATAAAGTGAGATGCCGAGGTGATGCACATGTGTCTGGGGAACATGACCAGGTCCCCTGGGGTGGTCGAAAGCCCGAGGGCACCCCTCGTCAAAATAGTGGAGAACCTTATCGAACGCCAGAAGCTCCTGGGTACCAAAACTGAAGGTGCGTTTCTTCACTCTGGTGAACTTCAAACTTTGTGAGCACTGAGTCAGCGTGGACCATTCTGAAGCTGAGAGGTCCAGGGATTGGGAGCTGGTTGAGGTAGAGGCCTGCTGCACTGCCCTGAGGGAGAAGCTCCAGCAATGCCAGAGTGAACAGGCCCAGGTGGAGAAGGCTGTAAAGGAGGAGTGTGATGCTGCAAAAAAGGTGGAGAGGAGGAGCGTGTAGGAGGCACAGAGGAGACAGAAAGACACGGAGGAGAAGCTGGCATGTAAAGATCTTGAACTCAACACTAAAGCTCAGGAGGTTTCAAGTTAAGACCCTTATTATTCGATCTTACTCAGCAATGCTCAAACTGTTCCCTTGTCTTTTAATAACATGCAGTTGGCCTTATATATCAGATAATACATAGGTCTGATCCAAACTGAAAACATGGTAACAGTTGGCTGTACACAGTATCAGCACTGCAGTTTGTATTGTATGGTTACAGGCTCAAGACGCAGATGTGTGAAGACCAGGATCAATTGAAGAGCTTATGTGCTGATCTGCTGCAGAAGGAGAACCACATCTCATATCTCCATGCAGAGATGTTTCAGGGCAGCATCCACGCTGACGGGCTGCAGACAGAGGTTAGTAACCAAACCACGGGGTTAAAAAAATTAATGTGGCAAGCAGAGTGGGAGGTGTTAAACCTAACGTGTCGGATCACCGCGTCGTCCCCCTTAAGGTCACGGCCCTGACTGGAGTCATCTGGGAGCTGAGGGGGAAGCTAAATGATGCGGAGGGGGATAGGAACAGAGCTCTCAGCGCCCTGTGGAGTCAAGAGCAGACCGTTGCGCAGCTGAAGACTGTGAGCACCGTTCATTCAGTCTCACTGAGCTAGTGATCTTTCACACGGGCTTCCTGCGTGTTTTCTCATTGCTTTTTCCATGTCGTCCACAGGAGCAGGTCGGTTCGCAACAAACTCTCCAGAAATACCAGGAGACATGTCAGTGTGATCACACAAACGCCCCACAGTACAGCAGTACTAGTGCTGAGACCTTGAGAAGTCGCAGATGATTGAGGAGATGCCTTCTGCTTTAGACCTCTTGAACCGGTGCTGTCATGCGGTGTGCTCTAGTATGTGAAATAAGGGGAGAAAACCTCATCTGGCGTTTGATCTTTTGCCTATGGTGCTTCTGGCCAAGGACAAGCTGATTCAGGAATTGCTGCTCACCATAGAAAAGAAAGAGAGGGCACGTGTGCAGCAGCAGCGATGTCTGGACGCTCGGCTAAAGGAGATCAGATCCCTAAGTGAAAGTAACGGGAGGCCATTCCATTTCTTGAACACACGGATTGTTAAGGAACTTGTCTTTTATAGTTGCTGACGTTGGTAACGCTATGCAACCATTTCTCACAGAGCTGGGGAAGTTGGACAGGGGGACCAGAGAGAGTGGGACTGCGTGTGGTCCTGATCCCGCACAACCCAGGGGTCATAACAAGCGGGACACTACAGGACGCTGGACAGTAAGCGTTGCTTCGTACTCTTTGATGGCAACATATTTCTCATCCTGCTGCTTTTCTCAGAGGAAATAGAGGAATGTTTTCAGAGTGGGTGGAAGTGAGTCCTTTGTCAAGCACAACCCAGCCAATCATCAGGCACTGCTAATAGTCAACTCGAGGTGATTTCAGGTCGGGAGACCAGCGAGAAAATATTTTGTTGGTTTCAAGCGGTCTGTGGGCTTCATCAAAGCTCCGGACACCATCGAAACATATGTGGACCGAAAAACACAGCTTTTATCTCAATACTGACCAAATTTAATCGAAATCCGTGCAGGCGAAAGTATTTTACTAGACCGCGGAAAATAGGTAGTCATGATTGACATTTGTGTATCGAACGTCACGGGAGCGCAACTTTAGGCTAAAAGCGTCTCGGTTTAACTCGTTCCCACAGTGTTTTCTTGAAATCGGTACTGATACCAGTGTTGTGTAGTTTAATCTCATTGTTTTCTGATATAACTTGTTGTTAAATGGTAATATAGTTAACATCACTTCGAATTAGATTATGATTATGATTAATTATTAATTATGATTAATTAGAATTAGATTATGTGAATTTCAGTCACACGACTTCTATTGTAATTAATGTATTATATTTAATGTGATACATGATATTATAAATATCATAACTTTATCAATTCTCAACCAATTTCCAAAATCCAGGTATCATTTTACAGGTATATTTCGGCTCTGTCTAGATATGTGATTCTTTTTAAGCTTGGGGCTGTTTGAAAATTTTGTCATCATACCTACTTAATGTTCTCTGTCTCTCTCTCTCTCACACACACACACACACACACACACACACACACTTGCTTGTGTTGTCTATTAAAATCTAGCAGTGTTTTTTTGAGTCTCACTGCATATGGTCACAAAGCCACAGTAAAGCTATACATGTAAAACATGTAAGAGAGATGCAGACACAACAGTGAAGAGCAATGCAGACATAACAGTTAAGATAAATTCAGACAGCAGTCAGTGTCAATCAATCATCTCCTAATAAACATACAGACCTGATCCCAGATCAGCCCTACAGGCTCAGGGCCTTCCAGCACCTGCAAACCTGCGTTGTCTTGTCCTCACCAGCCCTCTCTCTGATTGCACTCGGCAGGACTCCTCTGTCTCCTCCACTGAGAGCCAGAAGGATAACTGCTTCCCCAAACGGGAGGTGGAGATCAGCTTCAGCCCCCTCAAGTCCAACCACGTCGACGTCCACAGGGCTGGAGATGACAGGTCCATGACGGTCAAAGTCCTTAACACAGCTCAGAAGAAGAAGAGCACGGAGGGGGAGGTCTGTAGCTCCCGGAGGGCTCTCAATAGAACCTGCCTTAAAAAAAATAACTAAATGACTTTTTAGGAGTGGCTCACAATTAGCTAATTGAATAGTGTCCTTGTAACCTGAACCTGTTGGCGCTGTTTTTTGTGTGGTCTAAAAGTCTGTGGCATCCAGGAACGGGAAGAACCTGTGGCTCCAGAGGACCTCCAGGGTCAGTGTGACGTCTGTGGAGGTGTGAGTCTGCGCAGCAGAGCTGCTCTTATACCTGTGGCTCCAAGATCACGATCACAGCAGTAATGAATGCTGATCGCTTGGACCAGGGCTGTAATTACAACTGCAGTTATTACTTAATCGGTTCCTGTAGGGTATAATTAAAACAGCCTGTCATGAAAATGTTTTTGATTTGTCAGTCTAAGCCAGGGGTCGGCAACCTATGGCACGCGGACGCATAATCAGTGGCACGCGACATGCTGGACCAGCATCAGCAAAAAAATCTAAGACAGAGAGCACGATCCTCCAATCTAAATCGCTCCTCAACGCACTGCTAAGCGGTGGCGTTTATACTTGGTGGTCGATCGCGATATAATACTTAATTTGTGTCCATTTACACCCCCCCCCCTCAACAATTTAAACTCGCCGCCGCCGCCCCCCCCCCCCCGCCCGGTCAACATCAACAACTACATAGCACTTTTGTAAGTCGCTCTGGATAAGAGCGTCTGCTAAATGCCATAAATGTAAATGTAAATGTAACAACTTACGTTCGCCCAGCCCTGCACGGAGATGAGCAGCAAACTCAAGAGGTTAAATCGCAAGTTGTTCCTGCCCCAAAGCTCATCACCGTTGGTTACACCTTCACATCCAGTCAGGAGGGCTGCCCATAACTACTTTACAGTGTTATCATAGTGAACCTATTGTTATTAGGCTGACTGAAGTGATTTTGGGAATTGTAGTTTTCAAGCTATTTCCTGGTTTCCTTCGCAGAGTACATCAATATGGCAAAGAAATTGATCATTTCCTTGTAAAGAGGAGGTTTAGAAGACCTGCTAAAAGTCAGCAGCTCTAGCTATAGCCAAACAATTTATGGTGCCATACTGTTAATAAAAGTAAAGTCAAAAGCAGAATTTTGTGTAAATTGTCATTTCTTTTTTTGATGGATGGTGTATATAAATTATTTTTAAAAGATTGTTTCAGCAGGCAGGAAGCTCAAGTCCGGTAGAAACTCAAGTCCAAACTCACGCACCCCTATCTGAGTTCATTTGATGTACTACTACAGTTATCATTTCATTCCACATTTTGGACATTTTTGTGAATGTTGAACAAAGGCAGCATCATGTGATCATGCAAGGTGCAGAGGACCATCCAGGGAGTGTCCTGAAAGTAAGTGTGTGTGTGTGTGAGGGCTGAGTGTGCTGGCTCATGGTGACATGGTCGTTTGTTACTGCTGTTGGTGGATGGAGGTGGTTGTCATCTGTGAAGAGCAGGTCGTAGATTTCAGGCGACACCTGCTGATCTCTGTCCACCGGTGCATCACCCGCCCCGTGCACATCTGAGGTCATCTGGAGTGACACTGCAACCAAAACTCACCTCTCTTCCATTGCTTCTCTCACTCCCCCACCAAGGTCCAATGTTCATTTTATTACCCCTGTGGCTCATCTTAAGTACCTGCGGTTCAACACAGGATGAAGACTCAGTTTTATGATGCCACAGTACTCACCTGTAATTTGCCGGGCGCTATGGCGACTGTTTCTCAGGTGTGTCAACCGCTCTTCCAGTTACCTGAGCAGCTGACCTCTTTATTATTGTTGGAGCTCCTCTCTGTCCCTGTGTCTGCACACGTGTCCATCCCTGTGTGTCCCTCTGTGTGTACAAATGCCCATCACAATCCCAATCCCAGTATCAGTTCCCATTTCACTCTGTTCCACACGCCTCTCACCTGTATCTCACTTCTATACCTTCAGCTGTCACAGTGATGTCATCTCATGATTCATTTGAAAATGTTTTATTTTTGGTACATTTTTGTCAGAGCATAATAAAGCTGATTCTGGGAATAAAATAATTTCATTTTCACCTTTAAAAATATTTCAGCTTTTCAGTTTCAATTTTTGTATTATTCAGATGAAATCTAAACATACGGATTCACCAATGTAACTGCAATTTATCTAATAACAGTCCGACGTTTGGGAAGCGTCATTAAGTCCTTTCACAATGAATTAAATGTTATCAACTTAATATGTCACCAACATGTCACCACGACACAATACATGCATTTTTCACCTTGTCGTGGAAATTTTCTAATAAATGGATGAGGACTCAGACGTGGTTAAAATGATTGCTTTAATACAGAATATAAAATATATGAAAAAGGTAAAAAGGCAGAAATCATGAGAGTCTCATTCAAGCATGACAACTCTGAGAGCCAGGGGGCAGTCCTCAGTTACGCTGAACATTCTGACCTTTCCTGAAGCTAAAGTTCATCTATCAGATAAACACGTCCTGCTGGTCCTGCTGTGAAGTTCATGTCAGTGGCGGCTGGTGCAAAAAAAATTGAGGGGGGCGCAAAAAAATTAAAAACAAAAAAGCAGTCTTATTGCCTTTTATTTATTTGAACATGAATTTCGCCCTCCTTTCCTTCTGGTTTGCAAATTTGTCCATTACATTTTTGTTAAATTCAGTCATCTCTGTGACTAGTGTTTTCTCCATTGACAACATGGCCAATGCATTCAGTCTGTCCTGGGTCATTGGGTTTCTCAGAAAAGTCTTAATCTCATCTCCAGTCTTAAACTGGAGTGTGACTGTCTCTGAAAAGACTTCTTCTAGATTATTTTCCATAAACAGCTGGAATAGGCCCACAGCACCACAACAGGCATTGAACTCTTCCTTGCTGTAGATGAGAATAAGCTGTTTTCAGCTTACCTTGATCAAGCACTGGACAACATTGATCCGGGCCAAGCTCCTTTATCCTTTTTTTATTCAAGTGAACGCTGTGTGAGAGGATTTTTTTTGTAAAGCTAAAACGGAATTTTCTCTCATTTTGTAAGATATGCTGCTCCAACCTGTAGCTATTCAACGTGAACCGAGTTAACGAACCGCAGATGACTGACACTACCAACAAGAGTGGGAGTGTCCGGGGCGCAGAGAGCTGCGCCCCGTGGAAAATCTGAAACCGACCAATTAAACTGCAGCCTCAGATCACGTGCTTGGCAAAAGTTTACGCATCTACATTCACTTCCATTAGACCGGCGCCCCAACCAGGAAGTGTGCACAATGTAAGCAATTAAATACAATTATGTGTTTACTTTTTTAATAAATTCAAACATGGCTATTAGACACACAGTGTGACTAAATAATTTCCTCACTATCGCAGTTTATAATGAACTCATTTTAATATCGGAACAATATTAAGGGGGCGGCGCCCCAGCGCCCCGTATTGACCAGCCGCCACTGGTTCATGTATCAGTGAAACAGCTCGTCTCACTCATGTAAGTTGCAGTATTGTTTTGCAGGTAAACACCTTAAGATGTGACGGATGAACATACAGTTCCACGTGTTTAACCACCTGAGTATTTAACTGAATGTGTTTGTTGTATCATGTGCTCATTGGCACACAACACTTATTGTGCAGAATGTGCAGAGATGTCAGACAGGACACTGGGAAACACCATCAGCTCCTGTTATTATGTGTGGACACTCAAAACGCACAAAAGATGTGAACCTGGAAGAAGCAGAATATGAGCATATTTATCTGATTAATGTTGCAAAATGTGCAAACAAGAACCCTGGACAGAGTCTCTCATTTGGGAACCTTGTAACCAAAAGGCACCAAGACTATTGATATATTAAACTAAATAAGCTTAAATGTGTTGTGGTTGTAAATATATCTTTGTTGTGTTCTAACCAGAAGAGAAACAGACACAAGTGATTAGTTCTATTAAACCTCATCAGATGATTTAATATAGATGACCAACATAAACCTGTGCATCAATAAATGAGCCTTTGTGTCTTTGTGGGGCAGTCATGGTCCTGTGGTAGGGAACTGGTCTTGTGACCGGAGGGTCGTGGGTTCGATTCCCAGGCCTGAGGCCATGATTGAGGTGCCCTTGAGCAAGGCACCTAACCCATACTGCTCCCCGGGCACCGGGCTAGGGCTGTCCACCGCTCTGGGCATGTGTGCACCACAGCCCCCTAGTAGTCACTAGTGTGTGCTTGTGTGTGTGTTCTAATTGCACAGATAGGTAAATGCGAAGGACAAATTTCGATTGGAGTGTAAATTCACAATTGACAAATATGGCACATTTCATTTAAAATTTTTCATTTTCATTTCATTTGAATGTTCAGCTCAACACACACTAACACTCCACCAACACATCACGTTGGTTCTTCTGTGCACGTGTTCTTTTCACATTTTACACTTTAAAAATATAACTAAGTCAAGCTAATGGAAAGGAAGTATGTCTTGTATGAGGTGTATCACTATAATAAACAATACTTACGAGAGGAATACATTTTTATTAAAATATCAATTATCAAAAATAGGGTATATGTTGGATAGTGGTAAGGACTTGAAACTTAACTTCAAATCTAAACATGAGTTACACCAGTGGTTCCCAAAGTGGGGGGCGCGCGGAGGTATTGCAGGGTATTGGCTATAGCGGCATACACTCCCCCCCCCCCCCCTAAACATGAGTTACACCAGTGGTTCCCAAAGTGGGGGGCGCGCGGAGGTATTGCAGGGTATTGGCTATCGCGGCATACACTCCCCCCCCCCCCCCCCCAAACAACTTACGATCGGCACAACCCCCCCCCACCCCCCCCCGCACAACAAAAAAATATTGGGCGCAGGGGGGGGGGGGGGGGGGGCACTAAATTATTCTCATATACTAAAGGGGGGCACAACAGAAAAAGTTTGGGAACCACTGAATTACACTGTTATTGTTGGGCTGTAAATACAAAAACTGAGCCTAACAGTTTATTATTGAATACTGGTATCGGTTGCGAGAATAATTGTTATTGACTAGGTTGAGTTTGAGTCTGGGATATTAATTTTGCAGAAAGCCGATAAATGTTTCCCAAGTTGTGATAAATTCAGTGGAATTCTTCTTAATCAAATCAAAACAGTGACTGTTTCCTCCTTTAATGTTGCCCTGTTTTGTGAGTAGTCCATCCCTGTAGGACATATTAATCCAGGACTAGAAAACAAAACCACTGTTATGCCACTGGAAATCAAACAAAGTAACAGACGCAGTACCTCAAGGGGTCAAAGGTAGGAACACAGGCAAGGGGGGCAGGAACAGAAGTATTGACTGTGGGAACAAAACTAGACACAGGACCAGACTTGGACATGACACAACGAGACTGGACAGGACACTGGACTACAGGAGACTGCACAGGATTCAGAACCATAACGGAGGGAACTGGTCTAGAAATAGGAGGAGACATGTGAGTGAGACTGAGTGAAACTGGAGTGGGAACGAGTGTGAACACAGAAACTAAATTGGGGGAAAGTGGACTTGAGGCTGGAGATCAGGTGAAGACAAAATGGGTAGTGACCCTGGAGCAGACCTCTAGTGAACCTGTGGAACAAGCCTCTGGAACCAGCCTCTGGCAAACCTCAGAAGACTTCTGGCAGGACTCTGGAGTAGGCGGGGCAGCCTCTGAAGGCCTCTGGTAGGACGTGCATGGAAAGACCAAAAACATGGAAGTAAGACACAGACACGAACATAATTGACAGGAGGAGTCATACATTACTGGAAAGAGCAAAAATATGGAGGACTGGGTGGAGAAAATCTGACCTCCAGTATAACCCAGTTAATGACAGCAGGCACTCAGACTTTGACCTTTTGACCCTTCATGGCTCTTTGCTTTATGACATTATGATATTTGTTCTACTACAAATGTTTGATATGAATCCATATAATTTAATGAGGGAGACCAGCACCATCATTATCCACAGTTTAATGTTTAATCAGTAGGACAGTCCAACAAAAAATATACAGATAAATGAATATTCAATCATGAAACATACAGATAAATGAATATTCAATCATTACAGTAGAGGTGGGGTGTTACTGAGAAGTGAATGTTGGTAATAAAACATCAACAGGAGGAATTTACTGAAACAATCACAAACCACAAACATTCACTCATTATTACTGTGTTAAAATATACCTGATACCTGTTTTAATCAACTTTCAAGATAATTTGTATCAATCTTTATATATAATTTCAATAATTATATAGAATATAATCTGCCCCTCATTATATCAAAAGCACATTAACGTCACCAGATCTCAAAGCGCTTGTCTGAGAGGAAGAGACGTCTGTCTGTAATTCTGTTGTTGAAGAGCCTGTAGAAACACACACACACACACACACACACACACGACTGCTTGTACATTTAAATCAATAAGGACAGGCATTATAAACCTAAACACACCACACACACTCTTACCTCACAGTGTGAATATTGGTGTTGGTGGAGACAGTATCATAGATCATCTTTGCTGACACATCAGTGATGTCATTGTGACTGAGGCTGAAATTAGATGGATTATAATTACCACATTGTACAGGAATCCCAACACACCCCCTCTACTAAATCACAATGGAGTAAAGAACGTGTTGATTTACAATAAAGTGAATAATGATTATAGTCCATTTGTGACTAATGGCCACGTAATTATTATTACATATTTGACATTTGAAATGAGATTACATAAACAAAATATAGGTTTGAAATGAGGTTACATAAACAAAATATAATTTACTTCAGTTCTCATGTTGATGAATTGTTACTGTATCACATGAAGTGTGTTATGCCATATTTCTCTTTTTACAGGGAACATGTGATTACACAGCTGTGTGATTTGTTGTAGACCACAGAGCTCCCTGCCAACATACAACACCCATCCTGCCCATTACAGGCAGTGGTCGTCTAGACAGCCAATGGGAGATGTGTCTATTAGCAAATAAAAGTACCAAGAAAATCAAGTTTTCTTTACAGAGAACCTTTTGTTTGTTGTTGTATTCTTTACAAAACGGAGATTCCTTGAAGGACACTGTTCAACTGTAAGAGAGTCAAACATCTCCTTCACCCCTCTGTTACACACATGTGGGTGTTGAGTGTGTCCTCAACACCAGACTCTCTCCACCCTCCCCCGTCTCCACTCACTCCAGGACGTGGGCTTTGTGGAGCTGTGGACACAGCAGCTGCAGGCAGTGGTCAGTGAGCTGGCAGTGGCTGAGGTCCAGTCTTGACAGCCCTTCAGAATGTTCCAGAACCAGCGCCAGGGACCCACAGGCCTGCTGGTCCAACCGGGTGTGACTGAGGTCCACCTTCCCACCCAGGGCCCGGGAGAGAGACACGGCACGTCTCACACACTCCAACTCAGACCCGACACGGACCAGAGACAGAAACTGGAGCAGCACGACTTTACTGCACCTGGACACACGCACGCACGCACGCACGCACGCACACACACACACACACACACACACACACACACACACACACACACACACACACACACACACACACACACACACACACACATATATTCACCAACACAGACAGTTGTATTAATATTAATACACTCACATAACTACTAACATTAATGCTATTTCCACACATTAATATGATATAACTCCTTCTCCTCTGCAGGAAGGTTAGTGTGTGTGTTGTGAGTGGGAGTCTTACTGCAGGGTGACTGTGTGTATAATGGAGAAGAGTTGCTCCACTCCTGCCTCCTCTATCTCACAGTCGTGTAGAGTGAGCTGTGTGTGTGTGTGAGCTCTCTGTACGGCCACGGAGACGACTCTGCAGTCCTCAGTGCTCAGAGTCAGTGTGTGTGTGTGTGAGTCTTCTGTCAGGTCCAGAGCAGAGCTGCAGGAGAAGTCCAGCCTGTGCTGCAGAGCAGAGAGCAAAACTACTGCTGCCCCCTGCTGGAGCTCAGAGACACTGCAGCAGTGGAGCAGCCTCAGCAACAGCAGCCTGTCCACACTGAGAGAAGAGAGACTATTACAGTAAGACATTCAAGACATTCATGTCCACACTGAGAGAAGAGAGACTATTACAGTAAGACATTCAAGACATTCATGTCCACACTGAGAGAAGATAGACTATTACAGTAAGACATTCAAGACATTCATGTCCACACTGAGAGAAGAGAGACTATTACAGTAAGACATTCAAGTCCACACTGAGAGAAGAGAGACTATTTCAGTAAGACATTCAAGACATTCATGTCCACACTGAGAGAAGAGAGACTATTACAGTAAGACATTCAAGACATTCATGTCCACACTGAGAGAAGAGAGACTATTTCAGTAAGACATTCAAGACATTCATGTCCACACTGAGAGAAGAGAGACTATTACAGTAAGACATTCAAGACATTCATGTCCACACTGAGAGAAGAGAGACTATTTCAGTAAGACATTCATGTCCACACTGAGAGAAGAGAGACTATTTCAGTAAGACATTCAAGACATTCATGTCCACACTGAGAGAAGAGAGTCTATTACAGTAAGACATACATGTCCACACTGAGAGAAGAGAGACTATTACAGTAAGACATTCAAGACATTCATGTCCACACTGAGAGAAGAGAGACTATTTCAGTAAGACATTCAAGACATTCATGTCTACACTGAGAGAAGAGAGACTATTTCAGTAAGACATTCATGTCCACACTGAGAGAAGAGAGACTATTTCAGTAAGACATTCAAGACATTCATGTCTACACTGAGAGAAGAGAGACTATTTCAGTAAGACATTCATGTCCACACTGAGAGAAGAGAGACTATTTCAGTAAGACATTCAAGACATTCATGTCCACACTGAGAGAAGAGAGACTATTTCAGTACGACATTCAAGACATTCATGTCCACACTGAGAGAAGAGAGACTATTACAGTAAGACATTCAAGACATTCATGTCCACACTGAGAGAAGAGAGACTATTACAGTACAACATTCAAGACATTCATGTCCACACTGAGAGAAGAGAGACTATTTCAGTAAGACATTCAAGACATTCATGTCCACACTGAGAGAAGAGAGACTATTACAGTAAGACATTCAAGACATTCATGTCCACACTGAGAGAAGAGAGTCTATTACAGTAAGACATACATGTCCACACTGAGAGAAGAGAGACTATTACAGTAAGACATTCAAGACATTCATGTCCACACTGAGAGAAGAGAGACTATTACAGTAAGACATTCATGTCCACACTGAGAGAAGAAAGACTATTACAGTAAGACATTCATGTCCACACTGAGAGAAGAGAGACTATTACAGTAAGACATTCAAGACATTCATGTCCACACTGAGAGAAGAGAGACTATTACAGTAAGACATTCATGTCCACACTGAGAGAAGAGAGACTATTACAGTAAGACATTCAAGACATTCATGTCCACACTGAGAGAAGAGAGACTATTTCAGTACGACATTCAAGACATTCATGTCCACACTGAGAGAAGAGAGACTATTACAGTAAGACATTCAAGACATTCATGTCCACACTGAGAGAAGAGAGACTATTACAGTACGACATTCAAGACATTCATGTCCACACTGAGAGAAGAGAGACTATTTCAGTAAGACATTCAAGACATTCATGTCCACACTGAGAGAAGAGAGACTATTACAGTAAGACATTCAAGACATTCATGTCCACACTGAGAGAAGAGAGTCTATTACAGTAAGACATACATGTCCACACTGAGAGAAGAGAGACTATTACAGTAAGACATTCAAGACATTCATGTCCACACTGAGAGAAGAGAGACTATTACAGTAAGACATTCATGTCCACACTGAGAGAAGAGAGACTATTTCAGTAAGACATTCATGTCCACATTGAGAGAAGAGAGACTATTACAGTAAGACATTCAAGATATTCATGTCCACACTGAGAGAAGAGAGACTATTACAGTAAAACATTCAAGACATTCATGTCCACACTGAGAGAAGAGAGACTATTACAGTAAGACATTCAAGATATTCATGTCCACACTGAGAGAAGAGAGACTATTACAGTAAGACATTCAAGATATTCATGTCCACACTGAGAGAAGAGAGACTATTACAGTAAAACATTCAAGACATTCATGTCCACACTGAGAAGAGAGACTATTACAGTAAGACATTCAAGACATTCATGTCCACACTGAGAGAAGAGAGACTATTACAGTAAGACATTCAAGACATTCATGTCCACACTGAGAGAAGAGAGACTATTTCAGTAAGACATTCAAGACATTAATGTCCACACTGAGAGAAAAGAGACTATTTCACTAAGACATTCAAGACATTCATGTCCACCCTGAGAGAAGAGAGACTATTTCAGTAAGACATTCATGTCCACACTGAGAGAAGAGAGACTATTTCAGTAAGACATTCATGTCCACACTGAGAATACACAAACACAAACACAACACACACACACACACACACACACACACACACACACACACACACACACACACACACACACACAGCTAATTTAAGATGAATATGAGTATTTGACCAGCTGCCATTTTCATCCAGACTCATTTCATTGTAACTCACCTGAGGTAAATAACCATGACTAGTAAAATATTGATTAACTGACAAAGGAGTCTCAATAAAACCTAAATGCTGTTGGCCCAAAATGAGGTCTGAGACACACGTATATTTAACAACAAATGTGTAACACCCCCTACAGATCTGTTCTGTCTCATTGCATGAATGATAAACGTCCAAACCTGAGGTGGGAGACGTGTTTGAGCAGAGGCACGATGCTCTCCAGCTCCCCCTCTGGTATGGAGGTGAACAGCAGGCTGAGAGAGACTGCTGTGCAGTGCTGGAGGGTGAAGCACAGGGCAGCACAGTGGACAGAGTCCAGCTCTCTGCTGTTCAGGGTGATGCAGTTCTCTGTTGAACTCAACAGACTGGACACACAGTGAGCAGAGCCAGTCTGATAGATCTCTGTGATGATGGACAGAGTCCACTAATGTTGTGCAGTATAACTAAAGCACATGGACTGTTCATTGGACGTGTCAACTGTGTGAAGATCTTTAAATCTGAGCCACACATGACTGTTGTCTCTCACCTTCTGATCTGAAGTCTGTCCAGTACAGACAGAAGTTCTCTGGGGTTTTGCTGTCCAATGTCACTCTTCCTAAAGTCCACAGTTACACTCTGAAACTGCAGGAAATAGTGAATCACTTCCCAGGTCAGAGTGCAGGAAGTCAGGTCTCCGCCCACTTTCTGCAGGAAGCAGTGAGTAAGCTCCTCCTCCTGAGCTTCATACACCACTACAGTCAGCTGCTGGAGAGTCTCCTCACACAACCTGCACATACACATCAGAAAATGGCATCACAAACTGGTACTTTTATCTATTAAAAATAACTGACAAACCAACCACACAGACCTGATGGTCAGAGGGCCCTGGTGACACAGCAGGACAGTGAGAGACTGGGCCTCCATCTTGTAGTCAGTCAGGTTCAGACACTGGACCCTCCAGAGTCTCAGGAGAGAAGCCAAGCTGCTCAGGACCCTGGACAGCGCCCCCTCTGGCTGCTGTGTGCTGGTGTGGATGAGTGAAAGTTCCTCAACAGTGACTGGAGCAGGAGATCTCACTGTCCTCAGTGTTCGTACCATCTTCACCACCACAGCACCACTCACACTGCACAACAACAAACACCATTTACACTGTTTATTCTTATGAAGTATTTTATTATAATTTATATTTCTCTATATATTATTATTCATTTTTGTTCCTTTCTTCTTAGTTAATTCAATACACAAAAGACAAATACTAAAAAGTAATAAAATAATAAATGTGCAGAGTATTAAAGTAAGGTTAATTCATCTCAAAGTAAATAAAACAATTCAGAATATAATAATAATAATACTTTTATTTTATAAAGCGCCTTTCAAGAGACCCAAGGACACTGTACAGTATAAAAGGAGATACACAATATACAACTGTAGATCAATAAAGATGATAAGGAAAAAAACAGATGATACAGCAAATAGTATTGGCAATATTTAAGAGACTAAAAATCAAGAGTAACAAGAATAAAGTAAAATAATAATTAAACACTAACTGACTAAAGTAGATAGCATTTATACAAATTCAAATAAAATTCTCACTCATATGCTAGCTGGAAGAGATGAGTTTTAAGACCGGCTTTAAAACAAGGTAGAGAAGAACATATACGCAGCTGTAGAGGGAGCCCATTCCAGAGTTTTGGGCCAGCGACACAGAATGCTCTGTCACCTACAGTACGAAGTTTTGTAGAAGGCACAATTAGGAGATGAGAATTTGAGGAGCGTAGAGTGCGAGTTGGAACATACATCTGAAGTAGATTCTTCAAATATGTGGGGGCAAGA
This sequence comes from Brachyhypopomus gauderio, assembly GCF_052324685.1. Classification (NCBI taxonomy): domain Eukaryota; kingdom Metazoa; phylum Chordata; class Actinopteri; order Gymnotiformes; family Hypopomidae; genus Brachyhypopomus; species Brachyhypopomus gauderio. Next base: position 47,814,349 of record NC_135211.1, on the reverse strand, counting down.
TCATGGAGAGATTTAAAAACAGTTACCAGTATTTTATACTGTACTCTAAACTGAACTGGGAGCCAGTGAAGATCCCGCAATACTGGTGTAATATGATCCCACGATCTTTTATGGGTCAACACCCTGGCAGCAGAGTTTTGCACATACTGCAGTCTATTTAAAAGCCGGGTAGGGAGACCATGTAACAATGCATTACAATAGTCTAGTCTAGTGGTCACAAATGCATGAATAATGATCTCAGCCGCAGCAGAAGACAGAAATGGGCGAAATGGAAAAAGGCTGTTTTGCAGACATTTTTATGTGGGGTTCGAACAACAAGCTGATGACCAGCAGATTTTAATTTACGCAACTCTGGTGTAAACCAGGGGGCAGGCTAGGTGAAAGACACTTTGCAAGTCTGTAATGATGCCAATTCATTAAAGATAGCAGAGAGAGTATTGTCATAGTGGGTCACAAGCTGGTTTGCATTGTCACCATTAAGGTCAGCGTGATCAATCTGACTGAGCATGTCCATAAGGACAGAGGGAGAGATGTTTTTTGTGTTTCTAAATGAGAACTGATGTAAATTGCGCTGCCCACACTGAGAACATGGTAAAACAACATTAAAAAACACGGCCTTATGATCAGAAATAAACAGCTCAACTCCATGCAGGTTAGTAGAAGTAATGCCAGTAGAGCAGACAATGTCCAGCACATGACCTTTGTTATGGGTAGGAAAATCCACATTCTGAGCAATGTCAAAACAATTAAGAAGATCTAAAAAACTTTTGGCAAATGAACAGCTTTCAGAGTCGACATGAATATTAAAATCACCAAGCAGCAACACTTTTGAATACACAGGTAGAAGAGAAGAGAGCATGTCAGAGAGTTCAGCAATAAAGACAGGCGAGATTTTCGGTGTATCGGTGTATAATATCATTATAATATAATATAATGCCACATGCCTGAGTGTGCGCAGGTGTGTGAGGTGTGTGAACAGAAGCCTGACTCCTCTGAGAGAGATGGCTCGTGGGTTTAGAGTGAGGTTGAGTGTGGAGACTGAGAGACCCAGCACTCTCCCCACAGCCCTGCAGCTGGGAGTGGACAACTGTCCTCCCAGAGAGAGGGTGAAGTCCAGGGCCTGGAGCAGAGGAGACACCTGTCCTGCCTGATCTCTGGACTGGAGCTCTTTACACAGAGACGGGATGTACCGATCAGCACCACTGAAACAGCAAACAAAACCACTTAAAGACAACATAGTTAAATAAGGAAACACATATTCTGTATTCAGATCAGTCAGTGTTAAAAAAGAAACAGCACAAACCATTTAATCCTAGTTTCTTTCCTTTGCATTACAGGTTATGTTTACTTAGAAATAAGATATATACTTGAAAACATTGCACAATAGTGAAATATAGACTAAAATATCAGGTACAAACCTGAGCTGGGAGATGTAGGGTAGACACTGAAGGAAACTCCTCACTTCACTCTCTTCATCTGACCAGCCTCTCAGCTCTACTGGTTTCTTCACTGTGTGGAGTTTCAGCACTTCTAGGAAGAGGGAGGTCTTTCTCTTTGAGAGATCTATGTTCCAGACTGCAGGAGCTGACTGGTAAACTGTCTGTAATACTGGAAGGACACTCCTGCCTGTTTGAGTCTCATAGTCCTTCACACGTGAGTACAGATCCAGCAGGAAATCACAAATATGAACCTTCAAATAATTATAATCATTGCCTTCTTCTACAGGGAAGGTTGTGTAGCTGCACACAGATGTCAGCAGCTTAGTGAAACTCTCTCCTGTAGCTGCATCACACTCTGCTGCTGTAACAATCAGCTTCAGCAGAAACTCCACTGCAGATCTTCTCTGTTCTTTATTATCAAGAACATAATTAAACCTGTTGGAATACAGAGTCACACAAAATAAAATAAGCAGAAATACAAAGTAATAACAGGGACACTGAAATGACATAATTTGGTCAGATAGTTGTTGTCTATTACAGTGTCCACACCCTCTATTACTTTTCTTTTCTTCTGTGTTGTTTTTCTCTATGTGTTTGTGGACTAGGACAGACAGAACAAAAACTCCTACAAAGTAAACACACCACATTGTCATCATGTTTTACAGGTCTGAGCACTGATCACATTCAGAACAGATGACAAAGCAGCATTTCATTAATTTACAGTCAGCAAAATCTCTCATCTGAATAACTTATAATAACAATTTACAGTGAGTGTAGTGTGAGGAGTCAAGGGGGAATCAACCACTACGCTAAACTCTACACTAAATAAAGACGACCCAACTCACAACCTTTAATGAAAAACTCAGTATAAACATTACACCTGCTTCACACTCACCTGAGCTGGGAGATGTAGGGCAGACACTGAAGGAAACTCCTCACTTCACTCTCTTCATCTGACCAGTCCAACAGCTTTACTGGTTTCTTCACTGTGTGGAGTTTCAGCACTTCGAGGAAGAGGGAGGTCTTTCTCTCTGAGAGGTCTATGTTCCAGACTGCAGGAGCTGACTGGTAAACTGTCTGTAATTCTGGAAGGACACTCCTGCCTGTTTGAGTCTCATAGTCCTTCACATGTGAGTACAGATCCAGCAGGAAATCACACAGATGAGTAGTCCTATCTACAGGGAAGGTTGTGTAGCTGCACACAGATGTCAGCAGCTTAGTAAAACTCTCTCCTGTAGCTGCATCACACTCTGCTGCTGTAACAATCAGCTTCAGCAGAAACTCCACTGCAGATATTTTCTTTACTTTATTATAAAGAACATCATAATTAAACCTGTTGGAATAGAGAGTTCACAGAAAACAAAGGATTAGTAGATACAATCAGTAGAAATCAACAGACATAACAGATTAATTTCTACAGTTTGCTATAAACAGACCATTATCAGTACAGTAACACCACCACAGGTCTGAACGCAGGTTTATATCTCCTCTAAAACATTAAAGATATATCCTCCAAAGATATATTTAAAGGAATCAATGAAATAATGACAAATGTAGCGTGATGTGATCTAAAGGTGGCAGAGTGTGGTATATTATGTATAAAACTCCTTTCCCTGTATGTATACAGTGAAGAATGCTTAATTAATCTTTGCTTGCTTGTTTGCCAAACACAATTCAAGGTACAAAGTCATAGTGCTTTTTCCACCACACTAGTACAGATCCTTTCTTAAGTACAGAGATACAATATTAAGTCAGTGAGGCTGATGAGTTTGCTTGTGGCATTTCCTCCTCTATCCAGCAGGTCACTTTTACCAGAATAACACCTAATTGTTACTCACTGTTGTTACTGCCCTATTAAGGTATTGAAATCCCTCACTCCTACAAGTGGAGCTTAAGACATTAAACCTGAACTTTTTCATAAGCTTTGTCTGGATGTCCTTTGTATCACAAATCTGACGCATGTTAGAGGTAGATTCATCTTCCACAGGAAAGAATAATTTTTCAAAAATTCAGGACAATTTACTATTGAGATTTGATGGCTTTTTTATTAAGTTTACCCTGCCCAGTAAACAATAGATTGCTTATGTAGTGATTTATTTATATTTTGAAGTGAGGTTTATTCAAACCTTTTTTCTGATACAGTTCAAGCATTTAGGGTCTGCAAAGCTTTATGATCAAGACATTCACACATCTTACCTGGATCGTATGCTGATCACTCACAATGAGAAACAAAGGCCATGACTAATCTCATAAACATGCAGAACAAAACAGTTCTAAATTTACATGTGACTCCTGTTTTTTTTATAAAATCTTCACACTCACCTGAGCTGTGAGATGTAGGGCAGACACTGAAGGAAACTCCTCACTTCACTCTCTTCATCTGACCAGCCTCTCAGCTCTACTGGTTTCTTCACTGTGTGGAGTTTCAGCACTTCTAGGAAGAGGGAGGTCTTTCTCTCTGAGAGGTTTATGATCCAGACTGTAGGAGCTGACTGGTAAACTGGCTGTAATGCTGGAAGGAAACTCCTGCCTGTTTGAGTCTCATAGTTCTTCACACGTGAGTATAGATCCAGCAGGAAATCACATTCAAGACCAGTCAAATCTACAGGGAAGGTTGTGTAGCTGCACACAGATGTCAGCAGCTTAGTGAAACTCTCTCCTGTAGCTGCATCACACTCTGCTGCTGTAACAATCAGCTTCAGCAGAAACTCCACTGCAGATCTTCTCTGTTCTTTATTCTTAAGAACATCAACTTTAAACCTGTTGGTATAGAGAGTTCACAGAAAACAGAATAAGTAGATAAAACGAAAGCAAATCAGTAGACAACAGAATGTATAGTCTGCTGTAAACAGACCATGATCTACACCAGCAAGGTTTTAAACAGAGTAGTTACATGGAGCAAATATAATGCTCTGGAAATAAACACAAAGAAAACAAAGGAAATTGTATTTGGCCAAAAACCAATGTCTGTCAACTCCACTATTATCAATAATGAGATAATCGAACAGGTGGAGTCTTATAAATATCTTGGTGTATCTTGGTCATGGAAACACCACATCGACTACATCTGTACATCTGTTATTTTCCCCGTTGCCTCCAATGTTTTGGAGCTAATTGGCAGATACTCCTATTGTTATACTGCTGTTATTTTGAGTGTTCTGCAGTATTGCAGTGCTGTGTGGTGCTTGTCCATATCTGTAAAATCAGGATTGAAATATTTGATTAAAATATGTTCAAAAATTGTGGGTCAGCCTCTAGAACAGGGGTACTCAACTAAATTTTTCCACGGTCCAATTTTGGCAGATAGCTGTGACCGGAGGTCCGGGGCTGCGGGGATATCGAACGTAAGTTGTTGAGCGGGGGGTTTGGGATGGCAAACGTAAGTTGTTGAGGAGTGGGGGGTGCGAACGAATATTAATTCTCCCGTCAAAATTAATAAATATGTTTTTTTTTTTTTTTGGTCCGTTAATCAGGAATGAGATTGGGTCCGGACAGGACTGCGTTTGGGTCCGGATCCGGACCGTGATCCGCCAGTTGAGTACCCCTGCTCTAGAAAGACTATTTGAGCCTACTTATTAAACTAACACAGTGTGGCTGGCTAAAAACATAATTTTTGGTACTAATCATGTTTTGAAGAGTGAATATGTACTTCTCCCATCAAGCGGTGTTATAGTGTTCCAAGGTTCAATAAGTAACATAATACAGGAAGATGATAAAATCCTGCACCTAACATCTGGAGTCATGCAAAAGGCTTGGCTAGGATGTATTAACCAACCAACGACTATGATCTAATAATACCTACTACTATGCCCATGACCCATCGTCTCAACTACCCAATACTACTAAGAAGACAAGATAGATTTCACACACCCTATGCACACACTAGTTGCTTGAACAGAACACAGCAACAGCTACAATCTGATACTGGCTCAACAAGGATCCAGAAGCAAAGCGCACTATGTTCATGGTCCATTGCCTCAACTGCCAAGTACTCAGACCACCAAACAAAGCTGGACTGACCTTCAAAACAAAGTGACATGGACACACACAATACCTTGCAAGCTTTTCATTGGGGTCATCAGGAAGGCACCTCCCTTCGTTGGTGTTTCGATGAATTGAGCCCCCAACACCTCCAGAAGGCTCATCAGTGGAGTCTGGCGTCCTAGACCCACCCCCCTCCAAGCTCACAATGTAGCCCATCACAAAATTTACCAACAACCTTGCTACCCGACGGCTATCGGAAAAGCCAAGTGACAATCCTACTCATATCCCAACATCACACACACCAAACAATTTATCTCTTCAAGTACTATCCTTACCCCACCTAACCTCAGCCCTTCTTAGCCACACCCACTGACTAGATCTCTCAGCTACCGCTGACAACTCCTTTACCACTGCTCTCATCACACAGCCTCTAAATACAAACTCAGCCAGTAGTCTTGTGGCAGACTTCGCCACGAAACCCCTAGCCTCTACCTCTATAGGTCTAATATGTGCTTGCCAGTCCCGCTCTCTTACCTCAGCCACTTCAAACTTTTCCTTTCATATGCTGCATCAACTTCGTCTTCAAATGGAACAGTTAGCTCTATGAAATACACTATCCGCTTACTTTCAGAATACAACACAACATCTGGCCTCAAGTTTGTGACTACAATACACTCTGGAACCTGCAACTTACAGCCTACATCAACCAACAGCTTCCAATCTCTTGCATCAGCCCACTTACCATCAACTTTTGAAAACTGTGCTGGCTCCTTGCTATGCTGCCCCTCACACACAAACCTAATTACTCTATTGGAACTAGCAACTGGCATACCATTAACTTCCAACCGCTTCATATCAAGTGCACCTGCCAATGATTTAAGTACCTGATTATGCCTCCATGTATAACGTCCCTGTGACAAACTCACCTTGCATGCCGACAGGATGTGCTTCAATGTACCACTTCCTGCACATAGCTTACAAGTAGGATCCTCACCCAACCACTGCCCAAGATTTTGTGGAGTTGGAAGCACATCATAAGTAGCTCCCACAAGAAACTTTATTCGACTTGCATCCAATGCCCACATGTCTCGCCAGGTGATTCTCCTCTTCTCTACACTTTCCCATTTCATCCACTGACCCTGCAGTTTTTGCCCGTCTTACTTCCTCCTCCTGCTCTCGAATAAAACCAATCACCATTCGCCTTCTCTCAGGTGATGTGGCCTTGCTGAATGCCCTCCATGTATCACCTGACCCTAGTCCTGCCCTCCCATTTTGCACCTGCCCTACAACATCTCTATGCTCCAATGCCCTCTTTGCTGCCTGAGTTGCCTCTTGGGAATTCCACTTTCTTCCTGTACGCGTCACTGGTGCCGCTGCTTTGATCAGTGCATCTTTCGACCCCATCAACAACATTTCTCTGCCTACCTTGGCACATTTAAACTCCTCAACTAAGCTTGTTAGTGGCAGTTCTAGCACTCCTCTCCCAAACCATGCCACACTACTAAGACAATGTGGAACCCCAAGCCATTTTCTTACAGCCTTATTAACAATCCTTTCTAGCCTCTCAACTTCAGTCATTGGAATATCATACACTGTCAGTGGCCACCTTAGACGAGGCAACAATCCAAACTGCAAACACCACAACTTTAATATACCTGGCAAAAAGGACTTATCGATACTATTAATAGCCTCACCCATTTCCTTCCTTAACTTTACAACCTGCTCTTTGTCGTTCAGTGCTGTGGTGTACCACCTACCTAGACTCTTAACTGATTTCTCCAGAATAGACGCAGAATAGACGGTATTACTTCTCCCTCCATCACATACTTTCCTTGTGTCAACTTCCCTTTCACAATTGAAACACTCCTAGACTTACTGGGTTTAACCTTCATCGTTGCCAGCCTAAGATTATCACCTAGCTTCTCCAACAGCCGTCGAGTACATGGAACAGTTGTCGTTTTGTTATTAACAAAAATAAATACATTAATAAAGATGTATTTGTATCTTTTCTTTCTTTCATTTGTCTCTGGCATCAAACTTAGATACATTTAAATCAAATTAGGTAGGTACCTGAAACTAAGGAATTATTCACAAACATAAAGTTTGTCTCACTGACGTTACAAAAAACACATGATTGCGTGCTAAGGCTAATGAAACAAATAACCATCGCTAATGTTAACTTTTACAGCTATCACGATAAGTAAGTACTAAGTTAACGCTCTGTTTACGCTCATTTTAGCAGCTCACTAAAATTGTGACATTGTCACAATCAGTCACAACCTTTTCAGAAGCTTGTACATCGCGGTTGTGCTGCCGTGGAATCTGCCTTGCAGATATTGCATTGCATGCATTTCTCTTTCATTTTTTTAAAGTGATCCCACACTTTTGAGATCTGTAGCCGGGTAGCCACGATACCAGAGCCTGTCTGTATAACGTCCTGGGATGTTGTCCACTGCCTACCATGGTTTCCAATCAATCAATCAATCAATCAATCAATCAATCAATCTATCTATCTATCTATCTATCTATCTATCTATCTATCTATCTATCTATCTATCTATCTATCTAAAGAACTTCAGTTAGTGTATATATTGCAAATATCTTTTTATTTGAGAGTATTTAAATAAGTGTTCCTTCTTTTACATCTTGGCATCTCCTCCCTCGCTCACAACGTGGACATATCGTAACAGAGTTCAGGCAACACGCTTCATGGGTAGTTACACTATCAAACAGCTAAGCAAGCAAAATATGTATTGTACACATTTCACAATTTTGTGATTCAATTTACATGTCAACAAACACATCCATTGTCCTGGAAAGCTGTACATTTTTGTACAGAGCTACAAAAGGCCAACTACAGGTATAACCAACAAAACTATATTTGTTGAATCCTGTAAGAATGTGTAAGCTTGATTATTGTTCAAATTCATATCAACTACAAATCAAGATTTCATTCACACATCTAACCTTCATCATCTGCTGATCACTCACAGTGACACGCACAAAAATAAAGACAACGGCCAAACCTTGAAGGAAAAAACCTCATTTTAAACATTACACATGTAATACGTATAAAAGCCTCACACTCACCTGAGCTGGGAGATGTAGGGCAGACACTGAAGGAAACTCCTCACTTCACTCTCTTCATCTGACCAGCCTCTCAGCTCTACTGGTTTCTTCACTGTTTGGAGTTTCAGCACTTCTAGGAAGAGGGAGGTCTTTCTGTCTGAGAGGTCTATGTACCAGACTGCAGGAGCTGACTGGTAAACTGGCTGTAATGCTGGAAGGACACTCCTGCCTGTTTGAGTCTCATAGTCCTTCACATGTGAGTACAGATCAAGCAGGAAATCACACTGATAATCATTCCAATACACAGGGAAGGATGTGTAGCTGCACACAGATGTCAGCAGTTTAGTGAAACTCTCTCCTGTAGCTGCATCACACTCTGCTGCTGTAACAATCAGCTTCAGCAGAAACTCCACTGCAGATCTTCTCTGTTCTTTATTATCAAGAACATCATACTTAAATCTGTTGGAATAAAGAGTTCACAGAAAACACAGAATTAGTAGATACAATTAGTAGAAATCAACAGACATAACAGATCAATTAGTATATTTTACTGTAAACAGACCATTTCCAGTACAGTAACACTACCACTAGTCTGAACGCTGGTTCATGTCTCCTCTAAACACACAGACCTGCCTGCATGTGTTTGTGGGTAATGAGAGACGCAGCACAACAGACCAAAGAAACCTTGAGTGTAACACAAGAAATTCACCACAACCATATAGAATTTCACATGATTATGACCTCTATCAAATAACATGTTTCACTGTATCTCCTCTTTCTCACACACACTAGTAATGATGTCTCAATGTGTGTGTGTGTGTGTGTGGGGACCTGTGTGTGCAGCCTGGTACACTTAATCACGTTAGTGTCTTTACTTTTCTTGTTTCACTTTATTTATCTTTTAACATTTCATTATAAAAATCTGACATGGGACTTGGTGAAGCTGTGTCCTCTCTAGACATGCTAGTCTAGAGTCCTGATCTGTTTAGTGAAGCTGTGTCCTCTCCAGACAGACTAGTCCAGAGTCCTGATCTGTTTAGTGAAGCTGTGTCCTCTCCAGACAGGCTAGTCCACAGTCCTGATCTTCACTTTTCTTGTTTCACTTTATGTTTTTAAGATTTCATTATAAAAATCTGACAAAACACTATGTCCTCTCCAGACAGGCTAGTCCAGAGTCCTGATCTGTTTTTCTGCTGTGAAAGTGTTTCTTTCACTCTCTTAGTCCACCGTTGCACAACATGTCTGCTCTGTTTACTCCTGATATCAGCTGATCACGCTGAAGCAGGACAACAAGGAGGAAGAAACAACGCAGAAGGAAATAGAGGACAAGACGAAGGAGGATTATGGAGAAGAGGACATGTAAGATTATGGAGAAGAGGACATGTAAGATTATGGAGAAGAGGACATGTAAGATTATGGAGAAGAGGATATATAGGATTATGGAGAAGAGGACATGTAAGATTATGGAGAAGAGGACATATAGGATTATGGAGAAGAGGACATGTAAGATTATGGAGAAGAGGACATGTAAGATTATGGAGGATATATAAGCTTTTGGGGTAGGACACATAAGCCACGTCTCTCCTCTCTCATCATGAGTAACGTGAGAACGCTGGCTAATAAAATACTCGAGCTAACAACACTAGTCAGGTGTCAGAGGGAGTACTAGTTTGGGAGTGTAGTTTGATGTGCTTTACAACGACATAGACACCAGTTCATTCCAGATGATGTTTCCATCGATGGTTATCAGCTCAGCGATATTACCAGGCATGAAAATGGGTCAGGGGTTAAAAAGGTGAGAAGACCGGGGGGCGGGGCATGTGACGTCATGGGGATACGGCGACGGGGCATTGACATGTGGGGGGGGGGGGGGGGGGTTTGACATGTGACGTCATGGGGATACGGCGACGGGGGGGGGGGGGGGGGGGGTGGCTGCTGGTGTACGGGGGTACAGCGACAGGTGATACGGAGCCCGTAAGGTGACATCATGTAAAAAATATAGGCTAATAACGCCTGGCCACGACTTACTAACGCGTGTGAACGACTTACTAACGCGTGCGAACAAGATAATTAAGAATTACTTTATATAAAGCCAGGTTTACCTTCCTTGGGCAGTCAGTTCGCGAACATCCCCGGGATCTACTTGCTTTGCTGTGAGAAAAAAAAACTTTGTTGTCGCGTGTGAAAGGCGACATTAGTATCTCGTTCACATGCGTTAATAAGTTGTGGCCACGCGTTATTATTTTTTTTACAAGATGTCACCTTACGGGCTCCGTAAAATATAGTAAAATCCATTAAAAAAAATTTTTTTACTGTCTTGTCAATGGATTCAATGTATGGAGCCAGATCGTAAACGCGAGAAGCCGCTTTCGCCATTCCAGATGGCTCAGTCAAAACCATTACGTCTTAATGAACCAATAAATACATCAGCGGCGAAAATGAGTGTAAAAATACATGTTATTTTCTAACATGGGCTAAGGGTAGACTCAAACGACAAGAGTTTACAACTTCATCTTCAACCTTTTCAGCCCTGGTGCGAATGTTATCACACGTCCCTGGATTCACCAGTTACAACTACAGACACACTAGAAAAAAATCTTGTTTCTTATTTTATGTCACCGTTAACTACACGGGGTTGACGCGAACTTAATAGGCCCATCTATCTACCTATTTATCACAAGAGCTTGTGGCTCTGACGGTGTTCAACGCTGTAGCGAACGGCAGTAACTTTGTTTTACCGCAAAATATGAAAACGATTGAAACCATTAATAACCCAATTAAATCCACTGGGAAATGTACGATCTGGTAAATGTAGTGGTAAATGTACGATCTGGTAAATGTAGTGGTAAATGTACGATCTGGTAAATGTAGTGGTAAATGTACGCTCTTCTGACTTGTCCGCGGTGTAGCACTAGGTCCTGCTTCTCGTCCCGCTTAGCAGTAAATTAATAACATGAATGAAGAACGTTGGTATGATTGAAACGCTATTTGGCCTCTATGAAACTGCTGGCCACGGTGTAATTGAAATTGCAGATTTCGGAAGTGCTCTGTTTGCTTATTAAGTCAATATGATAATTAAAATATATACATATAATCTCCCGACCCCCCCCCCCCCCCAACAAAAAACTCCTCGGATCTACACGATTCACGTAGGTCACCCTTTTCGACTTCAAAACGACGAATTTCGCCGAAAGGTGACAGATTTTCATGCCTGTATTACATAAATGGAAAAGGCAGCCTTAGTGACGTTGCATATATCCACCATTGGGGCCGACCGGGACTGTAACGAGAGCAGAAAGCGCAAGGGAGGAGAGCTGGATGTGCTAGTTACAGTTTTTCTCAGTCAATTCGGTTCATTTCTCAGATCAGAATTGAAATTCTCAAAACTGTTCATTCAGTCTCCACATCTCCTTGTCACTTGTGCACATCATAATTGCATTTCTCATTGTGTTTAACATTTTGCAAATGCTTTTGTACATATTGCAAATGGACATGGGCAGTTGTCTGTTGTTTTTTACATTATGTGTTGCTTATGTCATGTTTATCAAAATGTGTTGTAGGGATTGTCTGTTGAATTGTCTTACCCTCCCAAACATTTAGTCTTTAGGTCATCGCCTAGGTCAGGGGTACTCAAATAGAAATGATGACGGGCCACATTTTATTTTTTCAATCACTGAAGGTGCCGGTTCCGGGGGGGGGGGGGGGGGGGACGCAAACTGTCGACGGGGGGTGGCGGTGGCGAACGCATTTGGGCGTCTGCTACCTGTATGTTGTTGCCATAAAAAATCGTCTTGAGATCGCGGTGCGCGATTTCAAAATAAGAGCGGATAGCGCGATTGAAAAAAAAAGATTCCTAAAAAAAAACACTTTTCAAAACAGCTCGCGGGCCAGAAATAGATAGCCCGCGGGCCGATATTTGAGTATGGGGGGCCTAGGTCATTATATGCAAAAGTGCTGAACATGTTGTCATAATCTCTAAGGCATCATTTTACATTTATTTATTTCGTTTTTTTTTTTGCTACATTTTGGTAATTTATCCTAATTTGATTAAATTGTTTGCAGGTGAACACTCAGTTACAGTAAGAAAGGAAATTGGTGAAGGCTTAGATCACCCAATGGTCTCAACCATAGGTCAGAGGTGTGTCTCATGAACCTTTACTGTAATTGGCAAACATTTATAGACGCTACACACTGCAGTTTCACAAAGTCTCATAATGGAAAGACAAGGCCATGTATAGGGTGAATATCCAATAGGAGAAATAAGACTGTGGTGTAGAGGGGTAAGACTGTGTGGTGTAGAGGAGTAAGACTACATATGGTGTAGAGGGGTAAGACTGTGTGGTGTAGAGGGGTAAGACTGTGTGGTGTAAGGCTGAGGGGACAAAACAGTGAAATACAGTAAGGGCAACAATTGTGGACCATGTTTTACATGTAAGTAATGGTCTCACTAAGGCTGAAGCTGATTGCTGGGTGCAGCCGAATATTGGAAGAACAACTGTGTCTTCAATCGTTCAAACATTTCATAGAGAAAACGTGTGTAATTCAGAAATGTGCTCTCTGCTGTAATGCTGCACATTGACATACATTCTGACATGTTACTGTATTAATTTTTTTTTTGCATTCTTATACCATATAGGATATCAAGACTAGCTCATAGTGGTAGCATATGTTACATTTTCACACCTCAGCAAGAGGAGGCTGTATGTGCTCAGGTTGTTTTGAATGTGTAGAATAAGTTTCTAATTTTGCAGTTTTTCCAGTCACACCTCAGCAAGAGGAGGCTGTATGTGCTCAGGTTGTTTTGAATGTGTAGAATAAGTTTCTAATTTTGCAGTTTTTCCAGTCAGTTGTCTGTCTTTTCTGAATTTCAATCAGACTTGTTTTGTCAACAAATTGTAGTGCGAACAATACCGTCAAACAATATTGCTGTACAAATTTGATTCCAGTCCAATATCTTGCTATCAGTCTCCCACATACAGTGATGTGTAAGTTTGTTCCATATTAGTTTGTATGTGTGTGTAACATGTATTTGATATACCACAGATTGTGCAGCATTCTTGAAATCAAAAGCATCGCTAGTTTCCATCAGAATATACAGTCTACACTGACTGTGACTTATAGTTGCACTGACAACATGACTAAGTATTTTGACTGCCTTGTTCATAGGCAATGGCACACAGACAAGATACTCTGATGGCACTGACAAATTGAGTGACCTAAATATTTGATTTTGGGGCAAAAACAAAGAATTTTGAGTGAAGTATGTGTGTTACAGCCATTTTGCATACACTTATTATTTTTTATTAGTTAAATTGACGCACCTGAGTTTTTTGGTCACAAGGTTATATGACGTAGGATAGTTTGGGGAAACGCTAGTGGGAAGGCTAGTGGGAGGCTTGGTAAACACATTTTTTTTGACCACGCTTTAATTTTAACCATTTTCATAATATGCAGTTAAGAATGACGGATCATGGATTATATTAACATTTCACTTGTACGCAATAAATAACTTTTAATTCAACGGATTCGGAGAGTGTGCGTTAATAATGCCGGGCTTCTCAGCATTGGACGAATGGACAGAACAAAGTAAAAAAAAATGTTCTAGGAGTTTGTGGAGTCACGGAGCGGAAAATGGAATCATGGATCTGTGGTGTGGAAGCTCCGGCTGTGGCGGCGAGTCGTGAGTAAACTGGTGTTTTGAGTAAGCTTGGGCCGCTGCGCTAAGGAAAACATTACAGATCTTCGATTCAGTCTGGGAAAAGACAGAATAATGCTGGGACACGTAATGAACGAGGATGAGGAGGTCATTAAAAGAGAAAAACAATTGTTTAAATTAATTGCATCTCGTAGAGGAAAACTGGGTGTCCTTACACGAAAAAGCAATGAAATAAATGCCTTAATAGAAGCTGGCGACACCATAGATGAAGTGCAACAGCAGCTTGTAGCTTTCCGTGATTATATGATGGAGTTTACAGAGTTACATGAACTTGTCCAGTCTTTATTGTCTGATGAAGAAAAGGAACACGATCAAAACGATTGGTTTGAACCAAAGTTGGCGCATTATAATGAGTTTCTAAGTGGTGTCGAATTTTGGCTACATGCTGATTCTGTGGGTGAGCAACCTGTACAAGCTGTAGCCGATATTATAATGTCGCATGACAGTGTTTCCCAAGCCGCGGAAAAGGCTGTCAGTAACGCATCAAGTCGGGCCAGTAAAGTGTCCAGCGCTCTGTCCGCAGCACGAGTACAATGCGCTGTATTGGCCGCGCAGTCTCAATTAATGGATGAGCAAATTGAGTTGGACATGGAAGAAGCGCACATAAAAGCAAAGAAAGAAAAGCTCAAATTGCAGACCAAAATAGACACGGCTGAGGCCAAATTAAAAGTGCTATTATCAGAATAACAAAATGAAGATGCGGAGATCAGTACTCTTGCAGGTTTGTCCAGAACATCAACTGAATATATTACTCCAACGACAGAAAAAAGGGTTCAAGCAAAACAAAGAGCGTGTTCCGACCAACTATTTACAATACAACACACAACTCCATATCGGGGTACAGTGGAGACACAAAAAGTAAAGGAAAGTCCAAGAGGCATTAAACACTTAAGCGAGGAAAACCCACTTCTTGATGTCCTAAATAGACAAAATGAAATTACAGAGCTGTTGGTGAAGCAACATGCATTGTCTCAATTACCACCGAGAGAGATTCCTGTCTTTCACGGTGACCCGCTTCAATTTAGCTCTTTTATCAAAGCTTTTGAGCGGACTATCGAAGCCAAAACGGACAACACACAACAAAGGCTGTACTACCTAGAGCAATACACATCAGGAGAACCAAGAAATCTTGTGCGTAGTTGTTTTCATATGCCACCGGCTAAAGGATACAAGGAAGCTAAAGAACAACTGGAATGGCACTATGGAAATAAAATCAAAATTACGTCTGCTTTTATGGACAAGGCTCTGAAATGGCCCGCTATTAGGGCAGAGGATGCAGTCGGTCTTAGATCTTACGCGATCTTCCTGAGAAGCTGCCATAACACAATGCAAGATATGGGTTATGTTGTAGATCTTGAAACCCCATCCAATTTAAAGATGATTGTGTCAAAATTACCGTTTAAACTTAGGGATAAATGAAGAACAGTTGTTTGTAACATATATGATAAAACCAAACAGAGAGCTACGTTTAAAGATTTACTTGCTTTCATTGATATGCAGTCTCGCTCAATGCTGGATCCAGTCTTCGGAGAAATTCAAAGTCCCAACAAATAAATCTCAGGAGACAAAAATGCAAAATAAAGTTGCTTCAAAGACAAACAGCAGGGGGAGCAGTTTTGCTACGGCTGTCGCACCAATGTCACTTTCTGAGCGTACCAGTCTGCAGTATCAGACTAATGACAAAGCTCCTGATTCAGTTTGCAGTTTAAGTGCCTTTACACAACCCTGCATGTTTTGTAACAGAAATCATTCACTGGAAATTTGTGAGACGTTCAAAGCCAAATTAAATAAGGAAAAGGTTGAGTTCCTGAAGGCCAATGGAATGTGCTTTGGATGCTTACAAAAAGGACACATGAGCAAAAGTTGCCAGAAACGCATGTCCTGCAGCGTGTGTAAACAAACTCACCCAACTATTTTGCACATACAAATAAAGGAGAAACAAAATAAACGAAGTGATAAAGAACCAGTAGATGTTAATGCAGTTGTCTCCTTCGTAACTGGTGGCTATACTGGGGCCGGAACTGGGGCTGGCCTGAAAGAGTGCACCCTGGCTATCGTACCTGTTAAGGTGAAAATGGAAAAAGGAACAAAATGCATACAAACATATGCTTTCCTCGATCCTGGCAGCTCAGCAACATTTTGCACTGAGGAGTTGTCCATGCAACTTAATGCTCATGGTAAGAAAACAAGAATCCTGTTAAACAATGGGCCAGGAAAAGCCAATAAGCAGCTGTAGAATTACTGGCATAGAAGTTGCAGCATTGGACAGTGACCAATTCCTTAAACTACCTGATGTATTTACACAGACTTCAATTCCAGTTACATGTGACAACATTCCAAAAAACATAGACATAAAGGCATGGCCTTACCTTAAGGATGTTAAACTGACACCAATCGATGCTAGCATTGGGCTGCTAATAGGTGTCAATGCACCAAGAGCCTTGGAACCTTGGCAAATAATAAACAGTGTAGGTGATGGGCCCTATGCTGTTAAGACCCTTCTTGGCTGGGTTGTCAATGGCCCACTTGGCTTTGGAGCAAATGGAAAGGATAATTGCTCTGTACAGGTCAATAGGATATCTATTGCGAATCTGGAAAGCTTGTTAATAGAACATTACAATCATGAATTCATGGAACAGCATCATGGAGAAAAGTACGAATTGTCACAAGAAGATCAGCGGTTTTTGAAGATAGCTTCAGAGTCAGCTGAACTTAAAAATGGTCACTATCACTTGAGACTTCCGTTTCGCAATCCCAATGTGATGATGCCCAACAATAAGCAAATAGTTCACCAAAGAGCTCAGCATCTGTTAAAGAAGTTTGCAAAGAATCCAGCATTCTATGACGAATATAATACCTTTATGAATGACATCATGACTAAAGGATACGCTGAAACTGTTCCCAAAAGTGAGTTGCAGCCTGAGACTGGAAGAGTGTGGTATGTGCCACATCATGGTGTTTATCATCGTTGCAAAAAGACGCTGCGTGTGGTGTTTGATTGTGCAGCAGTGTTTGGTGGAACCTCTCTAAACAAAGAACTGCTCCAGGGCCCTGATCTGACAAATACCCTGCTGGGTGTATTGCTTCGCTTTCGTCAAGGCCCCGTTGCCTTCATTACTGATATAGAAGGGATGTTTCATCAGGTCCGGGTAGCAAAGGAAGACCGTAACTTCCTGCGCTTTCTTTGGTGGCCAAACGGAGACCTTTCTAAGGATCTTGAAGAGCACAGAATGACTGTGCATGTTTTTGGAGCCGTATCATCACCAAGCTGTGCAACTTTTGCTTTGCTTAAAACAGCAGATGATCATCAAGATGAATATGCAGAAGAGGTAACAAATACCATTCGACAAAACTTTTATGTCGATGATTGAAAGCTGTTGACAGTAAAGAGCAGGCTGTGTTTTTATATCAACAGCTCACTGAACTATGCTCAAGAGGTGGCTTTCGATTGAATAAGTGGATTAGCAATGAACGTGCTATGCTCTCTGCCATTCCTGAAAAGGATAAAGTAAAGGCAGTGAGAACCCTGGATCTAATGAAGGAGCAACTACCAATGGAAAGAGCACTTGGGGTACAGTGGGATGCTGAAAAGGATGTCTTTATATTTTGCATAGCCATCAAGCCACATCAAATAACAAGAAGGGGCATTTTGTCCATCGTTTGCTCGATTTATGACCCCTTAGGCTTTCTGGCGCCCATTATTCTCGTGGCAAAACAAATTGTACAAACTTTATGTAAGCTGAAGCTCGGCTGGGATGAGAAAATACCACAAGACGTAGCATGCACGTGGGAAAAGTGGCTTGCGTCGCTTCACCTTCTTGATGCTTTTAGCGTTGACAGAAGTTTTTATCCTAAAGGCTTTGGTGATATTACATGTGCACAGCTGCATCACTTCTGTGATGCTAGTGAGGTGGGCTACGGCGCAGTCTCCTACCTTCAGCTCACAAACGCTAAGAATGAGGTCCATGTGTCTTTTGTTTTTGGAAAAGCTAAAGTAGCACCATTAAAGTGTACTACTATTCCCAGATTGGAGCTAGCAGCAGCTGTTCTAGCTGTACGACTGGATCACATGTTGGAAACAGAGTTGCAATTCTCTTTAGTAGAGTCTGTTTTTTGGTCAGATAGCACAACAGTTCTACAGTACATTGCAAACACAAGCAAAAGATTCAAGACTTACGTTGCAAATCGAGTCTCGATTATTCACTCCCTGTCGAAGGTGAATCAGTGGAGATATATTTCTTCAAATGAGAACCCAGCCGATGCAGCTTCACGTGGCTTATCAGCTAAAGCTTTTCTTCGGTGCAAAACATGGATAACTGGACCAGCGTTTCTTCATGACCTCTCTCCTTGGCCAGGAACAATTAAAATGGACGTTGTCCAAGACAATGATCCTGAGATCAAACAAAAAACCTTTGTTAATACTGCAACTGTTGAGCTTATGGAAGAGTCTTGTTCCATGAGAAGGCTACTTTCATATTTTTCCAATTGGAAAAGCCTGAAACTGGCAGTGGCCTGGCTTTTAAAGTTCAAAGACACACTGAAATACAGATGTGAGGAAGGAAAAAGAACAAACAACGCAGATTCCAAAATCAGTTCCAATGTTGACAAAAAAGGACTGACTAATCAACTTTCATTGGAGGATCTTGACAAAGCAGAGAAGTCAATCATTGTACTGGTGCAAAGACAACACTTCTCTGAGGAAATCTCAGATCTGAGCAATGGAAAATCCATAAAGAAATGCAGTCATCTACGTAAACTGGATCCTGAAATATCAGATGGTATCCTTAGAGTAGGTGGTCGGCTGAGCAAATCCGCATTACCTGAAGAGGCAAAACATCCTGCCATTTTACCTAAGAATAGCAATGTCTCAGAACTTGTTCTCCGTTATGTACATGAGAAAGTTGGCCATAGTGGTCGAAATCACATGCTGTCCACACTTCGACGACAGTATTGGATTCCTCATGCCAACTCCTTGGCTAGAAAGATCATCAAAAAATGCATGACATGCCATCGACGGTATCAGAAACCAGGAGAACAAAAAATGTCGGACCTTCCATCTGACAGACTTTCAATGGATCTACCTCCATTCACTTTGGTCGGAATGGATTACTTTGGACCTATTGAGGTTAAAAGAGGAAGACAGACCATTAAGATATGGTGTTCTTTTCACATGTTTAACATGTCGTGCTATCCACTTAGAAGTGGCTCATTCTCTTGACACAGATTCCTGTATCAATGCAATAAGAAGGTTTATTTGTCGAAGGGGACAAGTCAAAGAAATAAGGTCAGATAATGGAACGAATTTCATAGGTGCAAACCGTGAGCTAAAACAAGCGATGCAAAACTTTAATCAAAATACAGTCAAGACAACACTTGCACAGGATGGCATAAAATGGACTTTTAATTCACCTTATGGAGCACACCATGGTGGCGTCTGGGAACGTCTTGTACAGCAGATTAAAAGGATCCTGTGTTCTGTCATTAAGCAACAGACAGTTGATGAATCTCTCAGCACCATATTTTGTGAAGTTGAGGCTATTCTGAATGATCGACCAATAACACCGTCCAGTGATGACCCACACGATCTTGAAGCACTAACTGTTGTGTTGTTCAATAATGAGACCTGTTGATTACTTTAAGTCTTTTTCCTTTATTCCCCTTCGTCATCTACTCCCGCTACACTTCTCTCTTCCCTTCACTCCTCCCCTCTAGCACCCCCTAGCGGGCTCTATAACTATACTACATTTTCCTTCCCTTGTAGGATTTTAACTTCTAGCCCAACTAAATTGAACATCTTGTGGCCTAGTAACATTTCCAACATAGAACCTCACATAATAAAACACGTTTTAAACCACCTTAACTACTAAAACAAAACCATTTCCCACATTATTTTTTTTCAATTCTACATTCTGTAGCGAGCTGGCTTCCTGATAACCCTCCCAGATCTGGTGGTAAGTTCATCTGCAAGTGCGGTTTCCGGTACTGTGACAGTCTCTTGAGGAGTCTCAGTTGGCAAGTGTTGTGACTGTAGTAAATCCTCGGGTGCCCTAATGTCTAAGTCCGGAGTCTCTGGTTCTGGGATGTTGACCTCCCCTATTATGGGTGCATGTCGGAGGTGTTTGACATTCCTCATAACTCTACTTCCATTTTCAGTGTTGACCAGCTCAAAGGAAGAGTCAGAGGTACTCCTTACTATAACATAACGCACATCTTTGTATCTTGAATCCAACTTGTTGTTCTCCAGATTTGCAATGTATACAATGTCTCCGACCTCAAAACCATGTTCTTTTGCTCCATGTTTCTTGTCAGCATACTCTTTCATTTTCTTCTTATATTCATCATGATGCTTTCTTATGTCTCTGTTCTCATTTTCTTCTTCTCCCCAATGAGGTAGTTTGTTGCGCATATCCCTCCCAAAGATGAGATAAGCTGGGGTTTCCCCAGATGCTCTGTGGGTGGTTGTACGATACGCCATCAGGATCTTTGACAGTTCGTCTGTCCAACGCTTTCCTTCACACTCACTGACTCTGAAAGCCTTCTTCAGATAGCGATGGAAGCGCTCAATCTTGCCATTACTCTTTGGATAGTAAGGGGATGCTCTGATATGTTTGATTCCACAGGTTTTCAGAAAAGAGTCAAAAAGAGTGGACACAAATTGCCTTCCATTATCAGTCACTACCTCCAGGGGGTATCCAAACCTTGCAAATATCTTCATTAGTTCTCCAGTAACTGTCTGTGAAGATATATCAGACACAACTACTGCTTCTGGGTAAGACGTATAGTAATCAATTACTGTCAGTATATGCTTATTATCTATAGGGCCTACTAGATCCACACCTAGCTTTGTCCATGGCTTTGGGGGCAACTCCAGTGGCTGAAGTGGTTGATCGTCATGCAGAGGTTGGTTCAGAATGCACGTATTACAGTGTCTAATCAATCTTTCAATGTCAATATCCATATTAGGCCAATAAAATTTGTTTCTCAAAGACTGTTTTGTCCTT
The DNA here is from genome assembly GCF_052324685.1 of Brachyhypopomus gauderio. Taxonomy (NCBI): domain Eukaryota; kingdom Metazoa; phylum Chordata; class Actinopteri; order Gymnotiformes; family Hypopomidae; genus Brachyhypopomus; species Brachyhypopomus gauderio. The sequence goes on along the minus strand of NC_135211.1, from coordinate 47,793,140 downwards.
ACTATTCCTTGGTGTGTTTCGTGTGCAATGTTCATGGCCTGTCTTGTTTTGCTTTTGGGCAGCACAATCCTGTGGGCCCTAAGGATCAGTCCGTTGTGGGTCGACAATTCCTCTGCACATCTCTTATATGGTTGCAACTCCTCCGTCATGTTTGTTGGCCATTGTCCTGTCTCAATAATTGATATAAGTTGGTTCAGAGTATTGTCTTCTTGTGTGTCTTTTCTGATGTCCTCGAGTGTCATGGCTGGTACTTCACTTGCGAGTATGGAGAGTACCCTCTCCATGTATGTGTCAACGTACTTACTACATTCTGCGGCAGACAAGGGCAGTCTAGAGAGAGAGTCTGCTATGTTACATTTACCAACCACGTGTTCAATTTTGTATTCAAATGGATGCAGTCTCATCCCCAGTCTCTGAATTCGTGGTGGCAACATTGTTGCTTTTTCTGGATTGAACATATAGATCAGTGGCTTATGGTCTGTTTGTATGGTAAACTTGCCGCCCCATAGGTATGTTCTAAAGTGCTCTACAGCCCAAACACATCCAAGAGCCTCTCGTTCAATTTGTGAATATCGTCTTTCCGTGGCAGTTAAAGAGCGACTTGCATATGCTATTGGTTTGTTTTGTCCAGTGGACTGTTTTTGAAGTAGAACAGCTCCTAATCCTATTGGACTGGCATCAGCAATTACAGTGGTCGGTGCGTCTAACTTGAAGTAAGCTAGGCATGGTTGACTTACCAGTGCTCTTTTCATGTCTTTAAAAGACTTTTCAGTCTCTGTGGTCCACTGCCATTCTTCACCCTTTCGTGTCAGTCTCCTGAGTGGTTCGGACATGTTTGCATAATCTGGTATGAATTTCATCAAAAATCCACATGTACCTAAAAATGAACGTAGTTGTGAAATGTTCTCGGGTCTTGGTGCCTTGCTTATTGCTTCCACTTTTCTTGGATCAGGCTTTATTCCCTCTCCTGAGATCACATGACCTAGTATTTCAATCTGATTCAATCCTAACACACATTTGTCTTTGTTAAGTGTCAGTCCTCTCTCCTGAAATCTTTTGAACACTCTCCTCAGTCTTTCTTCTAGCTGTTCCTCGTCATCTGCATATAAGACCATGTCATCCATGTAACACACTACTCCCGGCATACCACTAAGCAATAAATCCATAGCCTTCTGATAAGCCTCTGGTGCTGATGATAATCCAAATGGTACCTTTTTGTACCTGTAGCAACCTCGGTGTGTAATGAATGTGGTCAGGTGTCTTGACTCTGGATCTAAGTCAATTTGCCAGAAGCCTTTCCTTGCATCCAGTTTTGCGTAGACTTTAGATCCCTGAACTGCTTGGAGAATGCTATCTACAGTCGGTACTGGGTGTCTTTCCCTAATCACCGCTTTGTTCACCTCTCTGAGGTCTGCACAGAGCCTCAACTCTACTGTATCTTTCTTTGGCGTGAGCAGTAAATTCGAAACCCACTCAGATCCTTCATTTACTTCTTCAATTATGTTCTGTTCAAGCATTTTGTCCAATTCTTGATTCACAGCTTCTTTCATGTGATATGGAATTTGTCTTAATTTCTGTGCCACAGGTGGTACAGACTTATCTACTGTTATCTTGTGTGTGTACCCCTTTACATTTCCCAATCCTTTGAATAGTTCTCCATATTCTTTAAACAGGTTCTGAAATCTTTGAGACTGTTGTACTGCACTGACTGTCTCTCTCTTGTTCAGTATGTTCAGTGTAAAGCTAGACTTCCGTCCTAACAGTGGCTCAGCATTGCCTCTGATCACATAGACATCGTCCTTCATTCTGTTTCCCTTCCAGTAAAATTCAGCTTCGAAAAATCCAATGCATGGTAATGGTGTTTTCTGTCCATATGCATAAAACTTTTTCGTTGTTAATTTCAGCTTTGTGTTTGTTTTGAAAAGTCTATTGTAAAGACTGTCAGATATAAAGTTACTACTACTTCCTGTGTCTATTACCATTCGCACTATTTGTCCATTAATCCGTATTGGTTCTTTTCCTTCAGGGTCAACAGAATAAACAAACTCGTCAGAATCGTCTGAGCTGTATTCATCGACATTTCTCAATCTCTCTGGTTTGGTCCTGCCTGACTCTGATTTTCTTTGTTTTAGATCAGTGTTTCCATAACCACTCTCTTTGTCCGTAGTCTTCTTTCTGCAAACTCGTGCATAATGACCCACTTTCTTGCAATACATGCATTTAGCTGTTCTGGCCCCACAGTCATCTGCCTTGTGGTTAGTCAATCCACATCTGTAACATACATTGTTTTCCTCATCACAATCTCCTTTCTTGACAGGGCCCTTCTTTTCAAACCATTGAGGCTGTGTGTGTCTGTCTTTGGTAAAGTTCACAGTACTATCCTTTAGTCTATTGCCGTCTGACAGCGTTTTGGCTTCTGCTTGTGCAGCTTCAAAAACTCTTGCTACTGTGAGTGTTCTCTCCAATGTAAGTCCATCCTCCTGCAACAGCTTATCACAAAGCCTTCTATTTGCACATTTCTCCACAATTTGGTCCCGTATCATGTCTGATTCTAGCCCTGCAAAGTCACACGATCTGGCCAGTTCCCGGAGTGCATTCACATATGCATCAATAGTCTCGTCCTGAGCCTGAGTTCTCTGTCTAAATTTATGCCTCTCGAGCACTACATTTCTCCGTGGTGTAAAGTATTTGTCCAGCACGGTTATTGTCTGCTGATAAGTGTCCTTCGGACCTTCTAAGTTAGCAAAAATACGTTGGACGGAGGTTCCTATACAATGTAGCAAAGTAGCTCTTCTCACCTCATCCGTGCTGTGTATGGATCCACTGGCAATTTCGAAAATCTTATACGAGTCCATCCACAATTTATATTCCGTGTACAGATCTGCTACTCCCATATTCAAAGAATTTGGTGGTAATATTTGTACCATCGTATTCCCACCTGGCTGTGCTTGTCCATTAGCATTTCCCGTAGGCTCGTCCGCCATTTCGTTGTGCAGATCACGCTAACTCTGCTAGCTCACAAAATGCAATCAGGTCCTAAAGTTTCTAAAGTCGGTTCGGAACGTTAAATCCGTGTCGTTCTTCTCTTCACTTTAATGTGTCTTGATTCTTTGTTTATCCTCGTCGCCATAAATGTTGTGTTGTTCAATAATGAGACCTGTTGATTACTTTAAGTCTTTTTCCTTTATTCCCCTTCGTCATCTACTCCCGCTACACTTCTCTCTTCCCTTCACTCCTCCCCTCTAGCACCCCCTAGCGGGCTCTATAACTATACTACACTAACACCAAACCACCTACTGCTGTTGAAAGTGAAACCCACTCTACCACCTGGATTGTTCGATAAACAGGAGACTTACGGAAGACGACGGTGGAAACAGGTTCAATATATTAGTGATCTGTTTTGGAAAAGATGGGCCAAAGAGTATCTTCCTTTAATGCAGCTCCGTCAAAAATGGCATAAACCACGCCGAAGTTTCTCAATCGGGGACCTAGTCCTAATAGTAAACGATTCAGCCCCTAGAAATTCATGGTGTACAGGAAGGATTGTGGAAACTATGCAAGACGTCAATGGGTTTGTGCGCAAAGTACGTGTCAAAACACGAACTAATGCAGTGGTTCCCAAAGTGGGGGGCGCGCCCCCTAGGTGGGGCGCGGAGCTATTGCAGGGGGGGCGCGGAGCTTGAAAGTAAAACGTGCACATGTGTCAATATTAGGGATGCACCGATTCCGATATTAATATCTGAAAAAATTCTAGATCGGGTATCGGTGACAATGTGACCGATCCATAAAAACAGATCTATTCAGTCTAATTCTATGCTTATATTGCTTGCTTTTCGGAGTTAGTTCAACCTTAATATTCGCGCTGGTGGTATTCCACTTAGTCCGTTTATTTGCTGGTTGACCAAAATAAACCTGGGCTCCAGCAATACTTCACTGTTGATACATGAACTGGTGAGTTGTCCAAATCTCATTTAATGCGTTACTTACAGAAATGAAATAAAGAGCAGTGGTCTGACTCGGCAGAAAGCTAAAAAAACAACAATATTCCATACGCGCACTCAACTCGCTCCCTTAAAGAGACAGTACACATATTTCTGGCCGTTACATGCTTTGTGCTCTGCGTGATGTCTGCGCTTGCAAACTAACCGCATATGCATTGCTGTTTCTCTTATTTCATCTCTTTATTTATTTTAAATTATATTTAGAATTCTTGAACCATTTAAAAGGTTTCTTGCAGTTTATTTTTTTCATGTCTGACCAAAGTTGTGAACCTATTGTTTTTGTAAGTTTTCAACACATCCCTAGTCAATATGGGGAGGGGGGGTGTAGGGGGGGCGCAAAAATATTCTCATCTACTAAAGGGGGGCACGGCAGAAAAAGTTTGGGAACCACTGAACTAATGAATTGGAAAGGCCCATCACCAAGTTATGCCTTTTACTCGAGGCTGAACATATGTAAAGGCTTTTGGTGGTTTAGACTTTTGCTAAATGGACACATTAATGTATCAGTCGTGGTATGTATAATTCCTGGCTTCGAACCGTGGATGCTTAAAGAGAAAGATCGAATGGACATTCACAATGAACTTTGAGAACTATGTTCTGATGTGTGGCTTTGTGATGTGTGGCTATGATACCTATATCGTGGGACAATGTTGGAAATTATATGACTGTGTACATTTGTGGTAATTTTGTTATACCAAAATTAGGGGCCGGAATGTTACAGCCATTTTGCATACACTTATTATTTTTTATTAGTTAAATTGACGCACCTGAGTTTTTTGGTCACAAGGTTATATGACGTAGGATAGTTTGGGGAAACGCTAGTGGGAAGGCTAGTGGGAGGCTTGGTAAACACATTTTTTTTGACCACGCTTTAATTTTAACCATTTTCATAATATGCAGTTAAGAATGACGGATCATGGATTATATCAACATTTCACTTGTATGCAATAAATAACTTTTAATTCAACGGATTCGGAGAGTGTGCGTTAATAATGCCGGGCTTCTCAGCATTGGACGAATGGACAGAACAATGTGCTTTTGCAGGTATTTCATTGAGTTTTGCTGTTTGCACTAACTGTTTTGAGAAATGCACTAGTTGTGATGCCAATGTAAACCATGATGTGAGAAATTAACCAAATCAACTGAGAAAAACTGTAATAACCGCTGGAGTAACCCTGGTCACATGACCAAGAGCTCACTGTGTTAGTTGATAACCGCTGGATTAACCCTGGTCACATGACCATCAAGTGTTTAGTGTGCTAGTTAATAACTGCTGGAGTTACCCTGGTCACATGACCATCAAGAGCTTAGTGTGCTACTTAATAACCACTGGAGTAATCTTGGTCACATGACCATCAAGAGCTCACTGTGCTAGTTAATAACCGCTGGAGTAACCCTGGTCACATGACCATCAAGACCTCTCTGTGCTAGTTAATAACCGCTGGAGTAACCCTGCTCACATGACCATCAAGAGCTCTCTGTGTTAGTTAATAACTGCTGGAGTAACCCTGGTCACATGACCATTAAGAGCTCACTGTGCTAGTTAATAACCACTGGAGTAACCCTGGTCACATGACCATCAAGACCTCTCTGTGCTAGTTAATAACCGCTGGAATAACCCAAGTCACATGACCATCAAGGATTGTGAATGTTGTCTGAATATTGAGATGCTGGCTGTTGGCCATATTATTTACCTTGGGAATTATCCCATATTATTACCACGGCGTTTTATGTTCACAGAAACACAGAATTAGTAGATACAATTAGTAGAAATCATCAGACATAACAGATTAATTTGTATAGTTTGCTGTAAACAGACCATTTCCAGTACAGTAACACCACCACTAGTCTGAACGCTGGTTCATGTCTCCTCTAAAACACACAGACCTGCCTGCATGTGTTTGGGGCAGTCATGGTCCTGTGGTAGGGAACTGGTATTGTGACTGGAGGGTCGTGGGTTTGATTCCCAGACCTGAGGCCATGACTGAGGTGCCCTTGAGCAAGGCACCTAACCCCAACTGCTCCCCGGGCTCCGGGCTAGGGCTGCCCACCGCTCTGGGCACATGTGCACCACAGCTCCCTAGTAATCACCTAGTGTGTGTGTGTGTGTGTTCTAATTGCACAGATGGGTAAAATGCAGAGGATGAATTTCAATTGCCGTGTAAATTCAGAATTGATAAATATGGCACATTTCATAAAAATCTGACAAAGCAACTTGAAGCTGTGTACTCTTCAGACAGACTAGTCCACAGTCCTGATCTGTTTAGTGAAGCTGGGTCCTCTCCAGACTCATCTACCTCCTGCTAGCCCGGGGGTCGGCAACCCGCAGCTCTTTGGCACTGCCCTAGCGGCTCCCTGGAGCTTTTCCAAAAATGTTTGACAATGTAAAAAGATGGGGGAAAGAAATATATTTTGTTTTAATTAGAGGTGTCAATTCCAGGTTCATAGATTAAAAGTCCTCACCAGGATTTTGCTCAGGCTTCCTGGATTGTGTTGATTCCACTAATTTTACCTGGATTGCTAATTAGAAAATCTAGCAAGCTTGAGCAAAGCCCTGGTGAGGACTTTTAATCAATGAACCTGGAATTGACACCTCTAGTTTTAATATAGTTTTTGTAGGAGAAAAACATGACACCAACATTCTTAACGTTTTCCAATGCTGTAAGAATGTGTATGTCAACATTTATGTCAACGAAGATTTGCGTCATAGCTGTGTGCACAAACATTCTCATCGGAGTGTATGGCGGTGATGAATCTCGTCATCGAGATAGTGAACAAGATAATTGCAAAAGCATTAAACCACCGTCAGTTCCGTGCTTTGCTTGAAGTTGAATTTGAATATTCTGATATACTGCTACACAACAAAGTCCAATGGCTGTCCAGGGGCAAGGTTTTGCGTCGCTTTTGTTGGCTGTCTGTTTGTACATGTTCTCATTTACTGATTATGCAAATTGTGAATGTCCTTTATTTTGACATGCTGGAAGTCAGAGAAATAAAGAGGGAGCTTAACTTCCATTAAGTGAGTTCCCGTGAAAGAAAGCTAATGGTGGTCGTGTGTTACTTTCCCTCCGTACCAACGTGAAAGGTAATCACATCCAATCGGTTTCCTACCGCAGAATGGCTGCACAAGCAACAGGTTATGGGCCCAGGAGAGATTTTGAGAGTCGATGGAGCAAACTATGTTTCGATGGGGATGAAAATAATTACGAACTCTGACAGACGAAGTTCCTAGGTCACATGCGTCTACAAGGGCTAAAACAGACGATATTGAACCCCCCCAGCGCGGAAGGTAATGCAGATGAAGATAGGGTTAAAAATGAAGAAGCATATGCAGAACTTATCCAATTTTTGGACGATAAGAGCCTCTCATTAATTATGAGAGAAGCGGCTGACGATGGGATAAAAGCCCTCCGCATATTAAGAGGCCATTATGCAGGGACGGGGAAACCCCGTATAATTAGCCTATACATGGAGCTGACATCCCTCCAAAAGTTAGCAACGGAGACTGTAACGGAATACATTATCCAGGCAGAGACCTCCATTACCGCGCTGAGAAATGCGGGAGAGACTCTCAGCGATGGGCTGCTGATTGCTATGATTATGAAAGGCTTACCAGAGGCTTACAAGTCATTCATCATACAAATCACTCAAAGTAAACTGAAAGGGGTGTTAACAGGCGCACAAGCGGACACATTGGTAGAAGGGTGTGACCAAAATTTCCACTACCCTAAGAGAGATAGGAAGCCTCCCCAATACTTGTCAGACTATGTATCTGATGTAGAAAGCAGTGATCAAACACTAGCAAATATTGACTATTGTTATAGAGTCAGTGACTTGCCTCAAAATTACAGAGAGGCAGTGAGTTCAGCAAATGCACATCTGTGGATGGACGCCATGAATGAGGAGATGCATTCTCTCATTGAAAACAACACAAACACACTAACCCCATAACATAAATACGTGCGCTGATGCAAATGTCAGCACAATATGATCTTGAGTTACACCAAATGGACGTCAAAACAGCTTATCTACATACCCCTATAGATTGCAAAGTTTATATGGAGCAACCAGAGGGTTTCGAGGTGAGATCACACGCAACGAATTGGTGTGTAAATTGAATAAGTCGTTGTACGGACTGAAGCAGTCCGGTAGGAATTGGAATAAAGTGTTGCATGACCATTTAATTGAAATTGGATTTGGGCAGAACCCTGTTGACCATTGTGTCTACACCAGAGAGTATCAGGATGGGAGGGTGATACTGATTCTTTGGGTTGATGACCTTAACATTGCAGCCAGTGATGACAATCAACTCAGGGAAGTAAAGGAAAAGCTGGCTGAAAAATTTAAGATGAAGGATCTAGGGAAAGTGTAAGGAATGCCGTCTGATATGTCCCTCCTAGCTACACCTGCTACTAATCACCACGCCCCCTTTTCAGTCACATATATACACCTTCCCACCACTTCCTCGTCGCGAAGTATTGCCGTTCCCATGCAGCATACCAAGCGTTTCCATTACCTGTTTGATCTCCTGTGCTCTGACCCTTGCTTTCTCCTCAGACCTCGCCTCCTGCCTAGCCCTCCTGTACCTCCCGGATTCTGCCCTCTCGTTATGACCCTGGACCGTCCTGACCATCCCAAGAACACGCTGTTGTTGATACTACACCTAGCGCTAGTGATTCTCGTGCCGTTTTATGTAAACGTGACTCATTTGAATAAAAGCGTTATACTTCCGCAGTTGGATCCCTCTCTGTCTGGTCAATACGTTACAGAAAGTGAGACATTTTCTGGGCATAGACTTTGATCAAAGCCCAGGGATTGTAAAGATGAACCAGAAAAGACAGATATCCAGAATAATAGAAAGATTCGGCATGTCAGACTGCAAGCCAAGAACGCCACCAAGTGAAAAAAATGGGACCTATATTCCAATTGTGATCCAGTCGACAATACACTGTACCGAGAAATAGTGGGTAATCTTATTTATGTGATGACGTGCACAAGGCCAGATTTAAGTTGGACTGTAAGCAAGCTGTCACAGCATCTTGCAAAACCACACGAAAAGCATTTGATTGCAGCTAAACGTGTTACGATACCTGAAGGGTACAATTGACTACGAGTTATGCTACAAAAAGAGTGACAAAGGTTTAAAGCTGGAGGTTTACAGTGATGCAGACTGGGCATCAGACTTAAATGACAGACGAAGCACAACTGGGTATTGCTTTATCCTGAATAGTGATGGACCTTTGTTTTCTTGGAAATCAAAGAAACAGCCCACATTTGCCTTGTCTACTTGTGAGGCAGAATACATGGCTCTTGTGGCCACGACCCAAGAGAGTTTGTATCTCAAGCAGCTACTGAAGGGAATGGATTGTAGGCATCATGATGTACGTGTGAAAATATTTGAAGACAACCAGGGAACAATAGCTCTTTCCAAAAACCCAGTGTGCCGTCAGAGAAGCAAACATGTTGACATTCGATACCATCTCATTCGGTCAGCACTCAGTGACAACAAAATTACAATCGAGTACTGTCCTACAGAGAAAATGGTTGCTGACATGATGACAAAACCTGTAACAAAATGGAAAATAGAAAAATTCAAAAATGTTATTTTTGGTTTGTGAATTGGTTAAATATGTACGATGTGACATTCTGTAAAATGAGAACAAGTGGGGGTGTTGGCTGTCTGTTTGTACATGTTCTCATTTACTGATTATGCAAATTGTGAATGTCCTTTATTTTGACATGCTGGAAGTGAGAGAAATAAAGAGGGAGCTTAACTACCGTTAAGTGAGTTCCGGAAAGAAAGCTAATGGTGGTCGTGTGTTACTTTCCCTCCGTACCAACGTGAAAGTTAATCACATCCAATCGGTTTCTTACCGCAGAATGGCTGCGCAAGCAACAGCTTTGTCACTTGTTTAGAACACGTGAAAACATTCCTGAAAAGCAAAGACCTGAACTACCCGCAACTGGACGATACAGAGTGGCTCAAAAAACTGCACTTTTTGGTGGATATGACAAGCCACCTAAACAAGCTGAATGAAAGTCTCCAGGGGTGGCAAAACACTGCACTGCAAATGCTTGAAGCTGTTTTGTCATTTGAGCGCAAGCTGACTGTCTTTGCCAGAGATGTACAGCAAGGCACACTCTCCCACTTCCCCTCCCTGAAAGAATTCAAAGAAGTCCATCACGACCACATACTCAACGGTGATTATTTACAAGGTGCGATCGTTGATATGCAAACTGAATTTGGGGGCAGATTTTGCAATTTCCAAAAGGAAAAAATGACACTCTCTTTTCCTGTCACCCCATTGGAGATTGATCCGTCCTTGTTGAGCACATTTCCAGGAGTAAAATCAAGCTGACCTTGAAATAGAAATAGCTGATATAGGCGACAAGATTTATGGGTGTCCAAATTCAAACGTCTGACAGCCGAGCTTGAAGACGTCACTCGCCAGAAAGCTCAGCTTGACCAATGTCACAAATGGAGCAAAATTGAAAGCCTCCCAACACCCGAGAAACTTGTCTATGACACATGGAATGCTCTTCCTGACAATTATAGGAATGTAAACACAAATGCATTTGGGGTATTATCCATCTTTGGATCAACATACCTATGCAAATAGATATTTTCAAACACGAACTACATCAAATCAAAATATTGCACCCGCCTCACAGATGAGAGCTTGCAGTCCTGCATCAAGATTAAAGTTACATCTTACACGCCCGATGTTGAGAAGCTGACCGGTGATGTCCAAAAAACAGAAGTCACATTAAACGGGTTGCGGTATTATTTTTATAAATGGAGTCTGCATTTTATTGCACTTGAAAAAATGACATCAAAAATCGGATTTATTTATTGAATTTCTTTAATTTCATCCAATCAATGAAACATAATTCATTAATATTGTAATTAAACTTGAGGAGGCATCCTACAACAGAGCAGTCATGTGGTGCGTCGTTCTCTACAGAATACACTGCAGGGAGAATAAACATTTAATCATGAATGCTCATTATGTATTTGTAGCTAACTTAGTCATCTTAAAACATACAGCATGTGTTGCCTGTTGCGGCTCCGGGTATATTTGTTTTTTCGGTCCAATATGGCTCTTTCAACATTTTGGGTTGCCGACCCCTGTGCTAGCCCATTCCACTCACCCCCCCCCCCCCAACACTACTGATAGCCCACTCCACTCACCCCCCACTATTGATAGACCAGTATCCCCCCACTACAGTTAGACCACTCACCTCCCTCATTACTGATAGACCACTCCACTCACCCCCCTACTGATAACACTCAACTCACCCCCCCACTACTGATAGACCACTCCACTCACCCCCACTACTGATGGACAACTCCACTCAACCCCCCCCTCACTACTGATAGACCACTCCACTCACCCCCCCCCCCACTGATAACACTCAATTCACCCCCCCAACTACTGCTAGCCCACTCCACTCACCCCCCCACTACTGATAGAAAACTCCACTCAACCCCCCATCACAACTGATAGAACACTGTTCAGCAGCTTAGTGAAACTCTCTCCTGTAGCTGCATCACACTCTGCTGCTGTCCCCCCCACACCCCACCTCCTTGTGAGTTCTATCCTCTATGTTCAGGATCTTCTATGAGTCTGTGGTGGTGAGTTCTATCCTCTATGTTCAGGATCTTCTATGGGTCTGTGGTGGTGAGTTCTATCCTCTATGTTCAGGATCTTCTATGACTCTGTGGTGGTGAGTTCTATCCTCTATGTTCAGGATCTTCTATGAGTCTGTGGTGGCGAGTTCTATCCTCTATGTTCAGGATCTTCTGTTAGTCTGTGGTGGTGAGTTCTATCCTCTATGTTCAGGATCTTCTGTGAGTCTGTGGTGGTGAGTTCTATCCTCTATGTTCAGGATCTTCTATAAGTCTGTGGTGGCGAGTTCTATCCTCTATGTTCAGGATCTTGTATGAGTCTGTGATGGTGAGTTTTATCCTCTATGTTCAGGAACTTCTATGAGTCTGTGGTGGTGAGTTCTATCCTCTATGTTCAGGATCTTCTATGAGTCTGTGGTGGTGAGTTCTATCCTCTATGTTCAGAATCTTCTGTTAGTCTGTGGTGGTGAGTTCTATCCTCTATGTTCAGGAACTTCTATGAGTCTGTGGTGGTGAGTTCTATCCTCTATGTTCAGGATCTTCTACGAGTCTGTGGTGGTGAGCTCTATCCTCTATGTTCAGGATCTTCTACGAGTCTGTGGTGGTGAGCTCTATCCTCTATGTTCAGGATCTTCTAAGAGTCTGTGGTGGTGAATTCTATCCTCTATGTTCAGGATCTTCTATGAGTCTGTGGTGGTGAGTTCTATCCTCTATGTTTAGAAACTTCTATGAGTCTGTGGTGGTGAGTTCTATTCTCTATGTTCAGGATCTTCTATGAGTCTGTGGTGGTGAGTTCTATTCTCTATGTTCAGGATCTTCTATGAGTCTGTGGTAATGAGTTCTATCCTCTATGTTCAGGATCTTCCATGAGTCTGTGGTGGTGAGCTCTATCCTCCATGTTCAGGATCTTCTGTGAGTCTGTGGTGGTGAGTTCTATCCTCTATGTTCAGAAACTTCTACGAGTCTGTGGTGGTGAGCTCTATCCTCTATGTTCAGGATCTTCTACGAGTCTGTGGTGATGAGTTCTATCCTCTATGTTCAGGATCTTCTATGAGTCTGTGGTGGTGAGCTCTATCCTCCATGTTCAGGATCTTCTGTGAGTCTGTGGTGGTGAGTTCTATCCTCTATGTTCAGAAACTTCTATGAGTCTGTGGTGGTGAGGTCTATCCTCTATGTTCAGGATCTTCTATGAGTCTGTGGTGGTGAGTTCTATTTTGTATGTTCAGGATCTTCTATGAGTCTGTGGTGATGAGTTCTATCTTCTATGTTCAGGATCTTCTATGAGTTTGTGGTGGTGAGCTCTATCCTCTATGTTCAGGATCTTCTATGACTCTGTGGTGGTGAGGTCTATCCTCTATGTTCAGGATCTTCTGTGAGTCTGTGGTGGTGAGTTCTATCCTCTATGTTCAGGATCTTCTGTGAGTCTGTGGTGGTGAGTTCTATCCTCTATGTTCAGGATCTTCTGTGAGTCTGTGGTGGTGAGTTCTATCCTCTATGTTCAGAAACTTCTATGAGTCTGTGGTGGTGAGGTCTATCCTCTATGTTCAGGATCTTCTATGAGTCTGTGGTGGTGAGTTCTATTCTCTATGTTCAGGATCTTCTATGAGTCTGTGGTGGTGAGTTCTATTCTCTATGTTCAGGATCTTCTATGAGTCTGTGGTGATGAGTTCTATCCTCTATGTTCAGGATCTTCTATGAGTCTGTGGTGGTGAGTTCTATCCTCTATGTTCAGAAACTTCTATGAGTCTGTGGTGGTGAGGTCTATCCTCTATGTTCAGGATCTTCTATGAGTCTGTGGTGGTGAGTTCTATTCTCTATGTTCAGGATCTTCTATGAGTCTGTGGTGATGAGTTCTATCTTCTATGTTTAGGATCTTCTATGAGTCTGTGGTGGTGAGCTCTATCCTCTATGTTCAGGATCTTCTATGAGTCTGTGGTGGTGAGCTCTATCCTCTATGTTCAGGATCTTCTATGACTCTGTGGTGGTGAGTTCTATCCTCTATGTTCAGGATCTTCTGTGAGTCTGTGGTGGTGAGTTCTATCCTCTATGTTCAGGATCTTCTGTGAGTCTGTGGTGGTGAGTTCTATCCTCTATGTTCAGGATCTTCTGTGAGTCTGTGGTGGTGAGTTCTATCCTCTATGTTCAGGATCTTCTATGAGTCTGTGGTGGCGAGTTCTATCCTCTATGTTCAGGATCTTGTATGAGTCTGTGATGGTGAGTTCTATCCTCTATGTTCAGGATCTTCTGTGAGTCTGTGGTGGTGAGTTCTATCCTCTATGTCCAGGATCTTCTGTTAGTCTGTGGTGGTGAGTTCTATCCTCTATGTTCAGGATCTTCTATGAGTCTGTGGTGGTGAGTTCTATCCTCTATGTTCAGGAACTTCTATGAGTCTGTGGTGGTGAGTTCTATCCTGTATGTTCAGGATCTTCTTTGAGTCTGTGGTGGTGAATTCTATCCTCTATGTTCAGGATCTTCTATCAGTCTGTGGTGGTTGTGACGATGCGCGCAGAGTGACAGACAAGGCACAGAGTCCAACGGTTCGCACAAACATCACTTTATTTACACAAATAGCGTAGACAGCGCACATTGAACACTTAAACATTAAGTGAGGCGAGACTCAAACAAAGACGAGCACGGGACACTGCGCGAACGCACATTAAATAGACAAACCACATAAGCCCCAAGTGATGACGAGACGAGCCACAGGTGAGACTGACGAACACGCTCGGACACAACCACACCCATGAAGATCCACAGACGTAAACGTCTAGACGTAGACGACATAAACACACACCCAAAGGGGAGGGGTCAGGGGCTGTACCATGACAGTGGTGAGTTCTATCCTCTATGTTCAGGATCTTCTGTGAGTCTGTGGTGGTGAGTTAAATCCTCTATGTTCAGGATCTTCTATGAGTCTGTGGTGGTGAGCTCTATCCTCTATGTTCAGGATTTTCTACGAGTCTGTGGCGGTGAGTTCTATCCTCTATGTTCAGGATCTTCTTTGAGTCTGTGGTAGTGAGTTCTATCCTCTATGTTCAGGATCTTCTGTGGTGGTGAGTTCTGTCCTCTATGTTCAGGATCTTCTGTGAGTCTGATGGAAGTGTCAGAGAGGAGGAAACTGTCTAAGCTGCAGGACATTATGGACAATGTTTCCCACCCTCTCTACAACTCACTGGTGCTGAGACACAGAAGCACATTAAGTGCAAGACTCATTCAACCACAATGCACCAGAGTGCCAGAGGAGGTAATTTCTACCTATGTATGAAGATCATGGTGCAGTCATGTCCTGGTGGTTAGGGAACCGTTCCTGCAAACAAAGGGTTGTGGGTTTGATTCCCAGGCCCTAGGCCATGAATAAAGTGCCCTTGAGCAAGGCACTTAACCCCAACTGCTCCCCTTGCAACAATCTAGTTCTTGTATTTCTCTGCATGTTTACATTCATAATAGTGATTCAAATTGTAATTCTTCAACACAGCTATATGTTCTCTGCAAACTAAGCACACAACTTTACAGTTTTTCTTCAGTAAATGAATATTCAGAAGTCCATTCCTTGTTAAAAACTGCATTCTGTATCAATCATTCTTTTTTAGGTAGCGGACATATAGAGCTAAGAGCTCATTTTTTTAAAGCGGTCCAACATATTCACTGACACATTTCGAGTGATGGTGCATGAGTGAACCGACTAGACAGACACAAATGTAAAAACAAAACAGCTGCCTTCAAAATAAAAGCAGTAAAGTTTAATTTCATGCAATAATCACAGTGTAATAGGTGTTATAGTCACACAGTTACTTTTGACTTATAATTTATCAGTGATCTCAGACACGCCGATCAGAGAGAGTCAGATGTGGCAATGTCCATATCTGCTATATACGGTACACTCCATATTCATAATCACAGCCACTGCTACTTTACTGTATTTTAAAGAACTTCAGTGCAATCATCTTTTTATTCGAGAGTATTTAAATAAGTGTTCCTTCTTTTACATCTTGGCATCTCCTCCCTCACTCACGACGTGGACGTATCGTAACAGAGTTCAGGCAACACGCTTCATGGAAAGTTACACTAACAAACATCTAAGCATGCAAAATATGTATTGTACACATTTTTGTGATTCAATTTACATGTCAACAAACACATCCATTGTCCTGGACAGCTGTATATTTTTGTACAGAGCTACAAAAGGCCAACTACAGGTATAACCAACAAAGCTATATTTGTTAAATCCTGTAGGAATGTGTAAGCCTGATCATTGCTCAAATTCATACAAACTACAAAATAAGATTTCATTCACACATCTAACCTTCACCATCTGCTGATCACTCACAGTGACACTCACAAAAACAAAGACAGTGGCCTAAATTTCAACCTTGAAGGGGAAAAAAAACTCCTTTTAAACATTACACATGTAATACATGTAAAAGCTTCTCACTCACCTGAGCTGGGAGATGTAGGGCAGACACTGAAGGAAACTCCTCACTTCACTCTCTTCATCTGACCAGCCACACAACTTTACTGGTTTCTTCACTGTTTGGAGTTTCAGCACTTCTAGGAAGAGGGAGGTCTTTCTCTTTGAGAGGTCTATGTTCCAGACTGCTGGAGCTGACTGGTAAACTGGCTGTAATGCTGGAAGGACACTCCTGCCTGTTTGAGTCTCATAGTCCTTCACACATGAGTACAGATCCAGCAGGAAATCACAAATACCATTCTTGACATCATCATCTTCTACAGGGAAGGTTGTGTAGCTGCACACAGATGTCAGCAGCTTAGTGAAACTCTCTCCTGTAGCTGCATCACACTCTGCTGTTGAAACAATCAGCTTCAGCAGAAACTCCACTGCAGATCTTCTCTGTTCTTTATTATAAAGAACATCATAATCAAACCTGTTGGAATAGAGAGTTCACAGAAAACAAATAAAAAATAGATACAATTTGTGCAAATCAACAGACATAACAGATTAATTTGTACAGTTTGCTGTAAACAGACCATTTCCAGTACAGTAACACCACCACTAGTCTAAACGCTGGTTCATGTCTCCTCTAAAGCACACAGACCTGCCTGCATGTGTTTGTGGGTAATGAGAGACGCAGCATAACAGACCAAAGAAACCTTGAGTGTAACACAAGAAATTCACCACAACCATATAGAATTTCACTTGATTATGACCCCAATAATATAACATGTCACTGTATCTCCTCTTTCACACACACACTAGTAATGATGTCTCAGTCTGTGTGTGTGTGTGTGTGTGTGTGTGTGTGTGTGGACCTGTGTGTGCAGCCTGGTAAACTTAACCTCTAGACAGGCTAGTCCACAGTCCTGATTTGTTTAGTGAAGCTGTGACCTCCAGACTCATCTACCTCCTGCTAGCCCATTCCACTCACCCCCCTTCACTACTGATAACACACTCCACTCAACCCCCACTATTGATAGACCAGTAACCCCCCCACTACTGACAGACCAAGCCACTCACCCCCCACTACTGATAGACAACTTTACTCAACCCCCTCGTCTCTACTGATAGACCACTCCTTGTGAGTTCTATCCTCTATGTTCAGGATCTTCTATGAGTCTGTGGTGGTGAGTTCTATCCTCTATGTTCAGGATCTTCTATGAGTCTGTGGTGGTAAGATCTGTCCTCTATGTTCAGGATCTTCTATGAGTCTGACGGAAGTGTTAGAGAGGAGGACACTGTCTAAGCTGCAGGCCATTATGGACAATGTCTCCCACCCACTCTACAACACACTGGTGGTGAGACACAGATGCACATTCAGTCCAAGACTCATTCAACCACAATGCACCAGAGTGCCACAGGAGGTCATTTCTACCTATGTATGAAGATCATGGTGCAGTCATGGTCTGGTGGTTAGCGAACCATTCTTGCAACCGAAGGATTGTGGGTTTGATTCCCAGGCTCTAGGCCATGAATAAAGTACCCTTGAGCAAGGCACTTAACCCCAACTGCTATCCTTGCATAGGGCTAGAGTACCACAGCCCCCTAGTGCTGACTAGTGTGCACTTTGTAATTTGCTCTAAATAAGAATGTCTGCTAAAGGCCCTAAAATGTAAAGATCTGTAACTGGGCTGTATCATCACAGCTCCACATATATAGATCAGTAACTGTATCACCACTCTCCACATATATAGATCAGTAACTGGGCTGTATCACCACAGCTCCACATATATAGATCAGTAACTGGGCTGTATCATCACAGCTCCACATATATAGATCAGTAACTGGGCTGTATCACCACAACTCCACATATATAGATCAGTAACTGTATCACCACTCTACACATATATAGATCAGTAACTGGGCTGTATCACCACTCTCCACATATATAGATCAGTAACTGGGCTGTATCACCACTCTACACATATACAGTTCAGTAACTGGGCTGTATCACCACTCTCCACATATATAGATCAGTAACTGTATCACCACTCTCCACATATATAGATCAGTAACTGGGCTGCATAGTCACAGCTTCATCCAGAGCCAAGACAAAAAAGTAAATACTGCTTTGTTTTGCAGCTGAATGTCCAAATTCCCCTCAATCTGTTTTGTTGAGGTTCACCTGAAGAGGGGCACATGTGCAAACACTTCCCTTTTCTCAGGACAAATTAACACTGCAAAGGCCATTCCCAAATGGAAAAACTGCCATCAGAGCAGGTCTTACTGTTTCTTGCAGTGTTGTGATATCACACAGCTGGTCCTGACTGCTGCATCCCTGGATGAGTGCAGCTCTGTAAAAATTCCTTAACACCTTTGCAGTTTAACCAATCTTCAGATGCCCGTGTTGGTTCTGTATCAGTCTAGTTCTTGTATTTCTCTGTGTCTTTACTCTCGTAATAGTGATTCAAATTGTAATTCTTCAACACAGCTAAATGTTCTCTGCAAACTAAGCACACACTTTTACAGTTTTTCTTCAGTAAATGAATATTCAGAAGTCCATTCCTTGTTAAAAACTGCATTCTGTATCAATCATTCTTTTTTAGTTAGCTAACATATAGAGCAGAGGTCACCAACAGGCGGACCGCGGTCCGGATCCGGACCCGAACGCAGTCCTGTCCGAACCCAATCTCATTCCTGATTAACTGGATACGGACCCAAATGCCATCCCATCCGGACCCAGAATAAATAGTTTAAAATATTTTTTAACTTTGACGGGAGAATTAATTTTAAACCGGAACATGTATTTCAGGGCTATTGAAAAGAGACTCTGTCACGAGTGTTAGGTTAGCCCCCCCCTTCTCAACAACTTACCTTCGCCATCACCCCCGCCCCCCCGGACCACAGGTCAGAGCTATCTGCCAAATTTGGGCCGCGGAAAAATATAGTTAATTACCCCTGATATAGAGCTAAGAACTCATTTTTTAAAAAGCTGTCCAACACATTCACTGACACATTTTGAGTGATGGTGCATGAGTGAACTGACTAGACAGACACAAATGTAAAAACAAAACAGCTGCCTTCAAAATAATAAAAGCAGTGAAGATTAATTTCATGCAATAATCACAGTGTAATAGGCGTTATAGTCACACAGTTACTTTTGACTTCTAATTTATCAGCGATCTCACATGTGCCAGTCAGAGAGAGTCAGAGAGCCGGATGTGGCAATGCCCATGTCTGCTATATACGGTACACTCCATATTCATAATCAAAGCCACTGCTACTTTACTGTATTTTAAAGAATTTCAGTTAGTGTATATATTGCAAATATCTTATTATTGGAGAGTATTTAAATAAGTGTTCTTTCTTTTACATCTTGGCATCTCCTCCCTCGCTCACGACGTGGACGTATCGTAACAGAGTTCAGGCAACACGCTTCATGGAGAGTTACACTAACAAACTGCTAAGCATGCAAAATATGTACTGTACACATTTTTGTGATTCAATTTACATGTCAACAAACACATCCATTGTCCTGGACAGCTGTATATTTTTGTACAGAGCTACAAAAGGCCAACTACAGGTATAACCAACAAAGCTATATTTGTTAAATCCTGTAGGAACGTGTAAGCTTGATCATTGCTCAAATTCATACCAACTACAAATCAAGATTTCATTCACACATCTAATCTTCATCATCTGCTGATCACTCACAGTGACACTCACAAAAACAAAGACAGTGGCCTAAATTTCAACCTTGAAGGGAAAAAAAACTCCTTTTAAACATTACACATGTAATACATATAAAAGCTTCTCACTCACCTGAGCTGGGAGATGTAGGGCAGACACTGAAGGAATCTCCTCACTTCACTCTCTTCATCTGACCAGCCTCTCAGCTCTACTGGTTTCTTCACTGTTTGGAGTTTCAGCACTTCTAGGAAGAGGGAGGTCTTTCTCTTTGAGAGGTCTATGTTCCAGACTGCAGGAACTGACTGGTAAACTGGCTGTAATGCTGGAAGGACACTCCTGCCTGTTTGAGTCTCATAGTCCTTCACACGTGAGTACAGATCCAGCAGGAAATCACAAATATCAATCTTGACATCATCTTTTACAGGGAAGTTTGTGTAGCTGCACACAGATGTCAGCAGCTTAGTGAAACTCTCTCCTGTAGCTGCATCACACTCTGCTGCTGTAACAATCAGCTTCAGCAGAAACTCCACTGCAGATCTTCTCTGTTCTTTATTCTTAAGAACATCATACTCAAACCTGTTGGAATACAGTCACACAAAATAAAATAAGCAGAAATACAAAGTAATAACAGGGACACTGAAATGACATAATTTGGTCAGATAGTTGATGTCTATTACAGTGTCTACACCCTCTATTACTTTTCTTTGCTTCTGTGTTGTTTTTCTCTATGTGTTTGTGGACTAGGACAGACAGAACAAAAACTCCTACAAAGTAAACACACCACATTGTCATCATGTTTTACAGGTCTGAGCACTGATCACATTCAGAACAGATGACAAAGCAGCATTTCATTAATTTACAGTCAGCAAACACTCTCATCTGAATAACTTATAATAACAATTTACAGTGAGTGTAGTGTGAGGAGTCAAGGGGGAATCAACCACTACACTAAACTCTACACTAAATAAAGACGACCCAACTCACAACCTTTAATGAAAAACTCAATATAAACATTACACCTGCTTCACACTCACCTGAGCTGGGAGATGTAGGGCAGACACTGAAGGAAACTCCTCACTTCACTCTCTTCATCTGACCAGCCACACAACTTTACTGGTTTCTTCACTGTGTGGAGTTTCAGCACTTCTAGGAAGAGGGAGGTCTTTCTCTCTGAGAGGTCTATGTTCCAGACTGCAGGAGCTGACTGGTAAACTGGCTGTAATGCTGGAAGGACACTCCTGCCTGTTTGAGTCTCATAGTCCTTCACACGTGAATACAGATCCAGCAGGAAATCTTCTTTATCTTCTGTATGTGACATCAGTTCCTCTATAGTTCTCTTAACAGTGTCTCTCTGATGAACAGCTGCTTGCAGACTCAGGTTTAGCAGAAATAATCGTTTTTTATTCTTGTAGGATTCTGTTTGATTATGTAGTGAAAGAAACCTACAAACACAATAATTAACCCATTTATTTCTGTTCAATAAATTTCAAGATGGCTTTATAGATTGAGTATCCTCTATAATATTCTTCAAGCATTAAAAGGCATTAAAGTTTAAAGACTGACAAACAGCAAAGATGTCATAAAATTGTCATTCAGCAGAACACAGGATATAATAAATTGTGATATTAGAACAGACTCACTTTAATTACAAAGATATATAGTTCACAGAAATGTAACTAGTGTAAGAGTGAAAATGTGCAAACCAACAGAAGTTCAATTAATATAAGACTTACAGAACACATGTAGTATTTATAAAAGCTTCTCACTCACCTGAGCTGAGAGATGTAGGGTAGACACTGAAGGAAACTCCTCACTTCACTCTCTTCATCTGACCAGCCTCTCAGCTCTACTGGTTTCTTCACTGTTTGGAGTTTCAGCACTTCTAGGAAGAGGGAGGTCTTTCTCTCTGAGAGGTCTATGATCCAGACTGCAGGAGCTGACTGGTAAACTGGCTGTAATGCTGGAAGGACACTCCTGCCTGTTTGAGTCTCATAGTCCTTCACACGTGAGTACAGATCCAGCAGGAAATCACACTGAGAAGATTTATTGGACACATTATCTCCAAAAGGGAAGGTTGTGTAGCTGCACACAGATGTCAGCAGCTTAGTGAAACTCTCTCCTGTAGCTGCATCACACTCTGCTGCTGTAACAATCAGCTTCAGCAGAAACTAGATGGCAGATATTTTATTTTCTTCATAAAATCCAGTCCACAAAACTCTGTTGCAAGAGGATGGAAATGAACTGAATTAAATTGAATCAAATAAATATCACATGGAATTACTTTTAATGTTAACACCACTTTAACACAGGTGTACGGGAGAGGGAAAAACTTTGGTGTATAGTCCCTCACAGTAAATACACAACATACACAATAAACACAGCATAAATACACATTAACACACCCATATCCAAAAGGGCAAGATATGAATATACAAGATGTACAAACATGCACATTTACATTTAATATAGGAACTTATGTTTGCATTTGAAGATACAGAGGTGATAGAATATTTATATTCTAAGACATACAAGGGTTCAGTTCTCCTTGCACCAAAAAAAATCACAATTAACAAACTTCCAGGTATTAACTATTTCTAAGTTTACGATTCACTCTTGTCCAACTACAATTACTGTTATATATTGCTACAATATATAGCTGTATTATGATATGAACTTATTTTCAGAAATGAGCATTTCACACATTTTGCTTAAAAATATCTCTTCCATACTAAACTAAGAAACAACATCTTAAACAACTGAAACTTATAGCTGTGCCCTGAGTCATCATCTTCCTCACACCTTCATCATTTGGATTTACACCATTATATATCCATTTCCAGTCTATTGATGGCCAGTGTCCTAGAATGAAACGGTAGATCAACTCTAACAAGTTCTGTACTAACAATCTGGCTTCTGAGTTACACATAGCAGGAAAAAGCTCTGGTAAAGATTGTTAATGACTTGTACTGCAGGTAAAGTGTGTTTTTGAGGCAGGTTCAATGCTGGGAATTTTATCTTATCTGATCCTCTGTAGGCATGCTTTTGCTGTTGATTTTTTCACTCTAATCCCACTCCTCTGCACTGTAAAAAAAACATTTTTTAACAGATATTTACTGTAAATAAATACAGTATTTTTCTGTCTTTTCATAATAAGAGAATATACCTGTAAAATACAGGAAAATGACTTTTTTAAAGAAAACTTTAAATATACAGTCAAAGTCTGTAAATTTAAATTACAAGAATTTCTTGTTTTATAACAGGATTGTATATATTTTTTAAGGGTCTTGAGTTTTAATTTAGTAGTTATCAGTGTAAAAATGCAGTTTTCAGTGTAAAAACACAGAACAATGCCTTTTGTAACTTCACAGTAATTTTCCATTTTCAAACAGTAAATTCATGGCATATTAAAATTGCATGTTATCAAAGAAATTATATTTACATTAAATTTAATTAAATTATTTAATTTATATATCTACATTTGCTGGAATTATAGTGAATTAAGATTTGAAGTAAAATATTATGTTAAATTTCCCATTTCCAATTCTCTAAATATACATTAATAACTCTGCTACCAAACCAGCTGTAAATTGAATCACATACACTAAGTACTGAACAACAGCCTTTTATTTGAAATGACATTTATAGCAACAAGTTTAGAACACAATACTGCTCCACTCTGCTCAAGCAAGTGAATAATATAAAATATTTGGTCCCTCAATCCTCAATCCCGGGCAATCAAGGGCTTTTCGTGAGAAGGCGCAAAGATATAAGGCATTAGGAGATTTTTTTCAGAAAGGCCCATAAGATAACCTGTTAAAACATTGCAATATATAGCAATAAATTTGTGGAGGGGGGTCAGAGAAATAGAGAGAGAGAGAGAGAGAGAGAGAGAGAGAGAGAGAGAGAGAGAGAGAGAGAGAGAGAGAGAGAGAGAGAGAGAGAAGAGATCGACCCATCCATACATTCATCCATCAGGAAACAGATCAGCAAACAGTTCTGTGTGGTGATTATTGTTGTCAAAAAAAATCGATATATCGATATGTATCGATACTGAACATTCTGAAACGGTACAATACTCGTTTCTCTTAAGTATCGATTCTTTTTACATAAAATGCGCTTTCGTTTGAGCCACCCAAGCTGCCGTAATGCACAGGACAGTTTGTAATGCTAAAATGGCAGCTAAAGCAAACGCAGTGCTGTTGGATTCGAAGCAGATACAGATGGAAAACCGAAGGACACGAACAAGCCAGTTTGCAAGCGGTGCTTTTGGAACATTTCAACCAAGGGCGCTAAAGCCTGGTTGAGTGACCATAGCGCTCGACTCCGGCCACCTCGCGCGAACCTCTGCGAGCGGTGGAGGCGTTTATACTTTCCGCTTTGCAGTGTTGTCCGAAACTATATGTGGTAGTATAAAAGAGACACCCCTCAACAAAAGGGGAATGAACACTTACCTGACGAATTTTAATGCTGCTTTGTGTTTCAGGTTTGAAGGTGCTGGAATGTAGGCTAAAGTACTTTAAAATGCTTGAAATTGTAACTACTTCGTTTCACAACAAATATCTATCTGACTGAACAGTTCACTTGCATTACGCTAACAAATACGAGCCTCTTGTAATTCCAGGACGAAACATGAGAGAACGTGAAGACGTTAAGATTGGGCGTTTTGAAAATAAACAACCATTAAATAATGTGGTAAAAAGCGCAATATTTCGAATCATTTCGAGTATATGTATAAATATTTAACTTAATTAAGTTTAACGTGCTCGGAAATATTGGTACAAGCGCTTGAATTCCACTGTAACGTCTACTCCGCCCCAACCTATGTGAGATCTTCGTGTTTCCCTGTTATGTTTTTTAGTTGAATCTCCGTAGCGTTCTCCTGTCACGCCCCTTGATCTCGCCGCCCATTGTTAGTCTTGATCAGCTGTTTATGTTTAACTCCTTGATGTGTTTGGTTTATATTCCCGTGTGCCCAGTCTTTCCTTGTAAGTCAATTTCTGGTATTCATTGTTGCGAGAGTTGTATGTTCTGTTCCCTAAAAATATTATAATTCGTGATGTGCTAGTTGGGAGGTTCAAATCGCTGTTGTGAGTCCGGTTAGAACTCCAAAGAAAGGTTTAGTCGCACTCCAGTGGGTTTAACTTGCGTTTGCTGTTTATTCTCACTTTAAGTGACATGTGTGGTTCTAGAACAGATAAATAAATAAATCAGTGTCTGAATAATGACAAATTAACTAACTAAAGTAATATCACAATTACATTATAAAATGACTGCAATATTAACATTTCTAAATACTCTGTCCCTAAACGGATGTAACACAAATTCCCCACAGGTAGCTCGCATTTAAATGTTCACACGAGCAGAACATAGCATAAAGGGGAGTGAAAATAGGTATATTCAGCGAAATAGACTATAAGTTGAACTTTAATATTACCTACTTTCATATCCACGCACACAATCACGACGGGGCGGCAACGAACTGTAAAACAGCGACAACAACTTAGAACTGTGATTCAGTGCAGCTCCTTTCTCATCTGCCTGCAGCTCACATGTGCTCTGCATGTGGCTCACATGTGCTTTAAGCTCCGCCCCTTAAAGGTCCAGTACAACAGTTTTCGGCAGCCTTTTTAACAGCCGCCCCCGTATTCACCTGTGAATACGAACAACTAAAAAAGGCTGAATAAAGGGGGTAATTAGTCTTCCTCAGGTAAGGCGGGTAGGCTGACAAGTCTTGCCACGGGTCGAATGTAGGTTCTTCCCTTCACTGACACTTCAGCTGATCTGATCCGTTTGTCTGGTCCAGCGAAAACTTGAAAGACTTTCCCTACAGGCCAAAGAGCTCGTGGAAGCTGATTATCCACAATCATGACCACATCTCCTACTTGTAGACTGGCGGATTCAGTTTTCCACTTCAGGCGGGCTTGGAGTCCTGGCAGGTAGTGCTTCAGGAAAGTTCTCCAGAATTGGTCGGCCAGAATTTGACTGTGCCTCCACCTTCTTCGCCCGAGAATCTCTGAGTTGTCATAGACGACTTGCGGCAGCGAGGCATCCCGCCGCCCCATAAGGAGATAGTTAGGGGTTACTGGGTCAGGGTCTGCTACTTCAGATGAGGTGTAGCCCAGGGGTTTTGAATTGAGCATCCCCTCAATTTCAATAAGCACTGTGCGCAACACCTCTTCGGTGATGGTTTGGGATCCAATGATGACTTGAAGAGCAGTCTTCAGCGAACGAATTTCACGCTCCCAGCAACCTCCGAAGTGTGGGGATCCAGGAGGATTGAAGGCAAACTTGATTTGCTGGCAAGCCAGCTGCTCTTTGAGTTCAGGATGAAGTGTTTGAAATGCTTCCTGCAATTCACGTTCTCCTCCTCGGAAGTTCGTCCCCTGGTCACAGAGAATCTCCTTAGGTTTCCCGCGCCTGGATATAAAACGTCTCAGAGCCATTAGAAATGCATCTGTGTCAATACTGGGAATTAAATCAAGGTGGACTGCTCTCGTAGTTAGACATTTAAACAATATCCCCCACCTTTTCTCATTACTGCGTCGGATCTTGATGTTGTACGGCCCAAAACAATCCACACCAGTGGAATAGAATGACGGCTTGAACAGACGCAGTCTGGCTGGAGGGAGGTCCGCCATTCTGGGTGGATTAGGGTGACCTTTCCACCTCTTGCACTCAACACAGGATTTCTGATGGCGACGTACGGCTTCACGTCCACGTAACACCCAATATCTCCTTCTGATCTCAGCAAACACTCTTTCTGGTCCAGGATGTTGGAGCCTCTCGTCATAATCCTGGATGATGAGTTGGGTCAGGGCATGTCTGGGGTCTAGAACAATGGGATGCACTTCATCCACAGTCATGTCAGGATTACGACGTAAACGGCCTCCCACTCTGATGAGCCCTATCTCCTCATCGAACTCAGGTGCAAGTAGGAGGAGACGACTAGACTTAGCAATGGGTTTACCTGCCTTTAACTGTGTGATTTCCTCTAGGAATGACTCTCTTTGGGCCTGTTGTAGAGCTTCTAGTTCGGCAGCAGCATAGGACTCAGCAGTGAGAGGGTCGTTAGGGTCGGCCGCCCCATGAAGTTGATTTGCGATGGCTTTTAAGAAGCTGTCCCAAGTCTGGTACTGATGTGGGTCTGGAACACTAGAGCTAGACATAGTTAAACAGACGACTTGTCGTTTCAGCTCACCTTCAGGATCACTCTGAGGTGGGGGTGGTAGATTGGGCCAGTCATTTGGAGTCAGTTTCAGGAATTCAGGTCCGTCTGTCCATCTACTACCTTTGCTGATGTCTTGGATAGTGAGGCCACGAGTGATGTCGTCCGCCGGGTTGTCTCGTGAGGGCACGTACCTCCATGTGGCCGCTTCGGTTAACTCTTGTATTTCCGCCACACGAGTACCCACGAAGACTTTGTATCTGCAGGAATCTGAACCCAACCAGGTTAGGACTGTGGCAGAGTCAGACCACAAGATGCAGTTGCGTATGGGAAGGGTTAACTCAGTGCTGATAACCTTGTAGAGCTGGGCGCCCGTTAAGGCAGCACACAACTCTAGCCGAGGAACAGATTGTTGCTTCTTTGGGGCAACACGAGACCGTGCTGCGAGGAAGGCAACCTCAACTTCCCCCCCTGGACTCTCTGTCCTTAGATAAGCTACTGATCCATATGCCTGTTCGGAGGCATCACAGAACACATGAATGTCTCTCCTACTGTTGGGTTGGTCCAGGCTGGGACTGGTGTAGCACCTAGGCAGTGTGATCTTGTGCAACTGTGCGAGCTCTGCTTCCCATGCGTGCCACTTTTGTAATAGCTCCTCAGGGAGTTGTGGGTCATCCCAATCCCTTCTCTTTTCCCACAGGTGGCGTACAATAACCTTGGCTCGGGTGGTATAGGGCGCTATGTAGCCAAGAGGGTCATACTGACTGGCTAAAACTCTATAAATATTCCTCATAGTAGTCATTGAGCAATCGATGTGTCGGTGTTTGTAAGTAAGGGTGTCAGACTTACAGTTCCACTGTAGTCCAAGAGCTGGTTCTTGGATGTCAGACTGATCTTGGTTTAGCCACAACTCACAGCTGGATGACTTGAGGTCCGAAGGGAGATGCTGAATGATATCTGGTTTATTACTTGCCCACTGCCTCAGCTCAAATCCTCCTTCGGCTAAAAGTGAGTGCAGTTTGTCTATAAGTGTCTTGGCAGCTGCTGGGCATGTGAGACTCTGTAAACAGTTGTCCACGTAGAAAGATTTGTTAATGGCAACATGTATGTCTTCTTCCGGTTGGCTGTGGTCTGTGACATGTTTCTGCAATGCGAATGTTGCGCAACAGGGGCTACAAGTAGTTCCGAAGGGAAGTACCTGCCACTCGTATACCTCAGGAGGGTTGTCTCGCTTCATGTCTCGCCATACAAACCGCAACAGGGGTCGATCTGCAGGTAGGAGCCTCACCTGATGAAACATGCCACGGATATCGCTGCTGAAGGCCACAGAATGTTCTCTGAAACGCAATAACACCGCTAGCAAGGCAGGGCCCAGAGTGGGACCTGGTAAGAGGAGCTGGTTAAGGTTGTTGCCTTGGTATTGGAATGAGCAGTTGTACACTACACGGTTCTTCCCATTATGTTGGACCATGTGGTGGGGTATGTACCAAGCTTCAGCACTAGTCTCCAGATGGTGGTCTGCCAACTTCACTACATAGCCAGCTTCAACTAGCTTGTCGATCTCCTGCTGATAGGCAGCAGCCTTTTCTGGTGATTTGGTTAGACGCTTCTCTGTGCTTCTCAGGAGTGGCAACACTGATTCTGGAGTAGCTTTCAGGAGAGGTGCGTTCTTGATTCGAAGGAGGGGTGTGGCATAACGCTCAACGCCATTGACATTAACTCTCACTGTTTGTTCTTGCAGGAGCCTAACTGCCTCTTGGTCTTGTCGTGACCTAACCGCTAACTTCTCACTGCGATAGGGGAGCACATCCATCTGCCATAGCTTCTCTACACATGAGAACAGCTCTGTGGGTGATGGTGTAGATGTAAAGAGGCAGTGACTTACATTAGTGGAGGATTCAATGGCTTGAGCTGGTCCCTGTAGCGTCCATCCAAGGAGCGTCTTCACAGCTGCTGGTCCTCCAGGTGGTCCTAATCTGACTGGCTCTATAGGTGTAATGAGGTGTGTATAGTCGGCGCCGATCAGTAACATGGGATGAACTCTGTTTAGAGGAGGGAGGGGCAAGCCTGACAGATGTCTATATTTCTGCTGGAGTGAGACAACTGGATGGGAATGTTCAGCTAAACTCAATTGCTCGGCTGTGAAGGCACTCTGAATATTGTACATCTTGTCAGGATTGGCTGCTGGAGAAATTGTGAAAGACACGGCGGCTCCTTGGAGCTTCTCCACTTCTTGTCTGACTGTACGAAGAGCTAACACCTCTTTACTTCCCCTAAGGCCCAACAGTTTAGCGGCTGGCTGGAGCAGAATAGTCCTCTCAGATCCGTCGTCTAAGACTGCATATGTCTCAAGGGACTTGTCACCATTCCTCAGGAGTACCTTACTGATCTTCAGTAGCACCTTGCAGTTGTAGGCTGGACGGTCAACGTACATAACTTTGTTGGCAGTGTTAACAAGGCAGTTTTCTGCTGAAGATGTAGGTGATGTTTGTTCCTCGTCTGGCCTCTCGTTCACCTCGTGCAGCACAAGCAGATGTCTTCTGCCACAGGTCTTACAGGGAGCTTTGAGTGTACATTTTGCAGCTTGGTGATTACGTCCGCAACGCCAACACTTATTGTTTACTTTGATCCATGTCACCCTTTGTTCTTTGCTCAGGCTCTTAAAGTTGGAACAGTTGTTCAGGAAATGCTTGTCATTGTCACAATAAGGACAATAGGCTGTTACCTTTCCTACTCCCTTTGACTTGTTGGAAGGATGTTCAGGTACGCCTGGTGTTGCTACACTCTCTGATCCTGAGACCTTCTCAGTACCCAGGAGGATAGTAGCAGTCTTATTAGAATGTTTAGGAGTGCGCTTGGTATCAGGCTTCTTGGTGAATGACTCCTCTCTTCTGGGGGGCTTCATGTGGTCTTCCTGCACTTCCAGCTCGTATTCTAGCCACTCAGCAAAATCAACGAGGGTGGGAATGGCCACTCTTAGAGGATGGATATATCTCTTAAAGCTAGTGTTGAGGTCATAGGGAAGTTTACTTAAGAGCCTTGAAACGTGAGAGCCGCAACTTAACTCTACTTGCCCTCTTTGTCCCAGTTGTTCTAACATGCCTACCAGTGATCGCACGTTGAGGGCAAACAGACGGAAGCTCTTAACATCGCCGCTGCGTATATTTGGACTATCCATTAACTCTGCGATCCGTTGCACTGCAAGCTTGTGAGGCTGTCCATACATCTTAGTGAGAGCCATCATTGTATCCGTGTAAGGTTGCCTTGAGTTGCAGTAGGAGTCAGCTACAAGTGAAGCTTCTTCACATTGGAGGTGATCTGTCAGGATTTGGTACTTGTATCTTTCAGTGCCATTGACTGGTAACAGATTATCCAAAGCAATCTTCATGCGTGCAAACTCTCTGGGGTCTGGTGATGTAAGGCTGGGTATGGTGGGTTTAGGCCCCCTGTATGTAGTCTCTCTCAGTGGTTCATCTAGGCAGGGTGGTTGGAAAAATGAAGAATCTCCACCTGGAAAGAAAGGTGCACTCTGCTGGGGTGTAGCTGTATAGTTATAGGGCAGACCTCTTGATGGTTGGGTAACTCGAAGTTGAGTTAAGTCTTGTAACAGATTTCCTTGGTTGCTGAGTGTTGGATATTGTTGCTGCTGGTAGAGCCCATAACTACCACTGTACACACTTTGAGGTGGAGGAGGCAGGAATTGAGAGTGATGGGCTGCTGGCTGGGGCTGTAAAGCAACCATCAGGTTTTGGAACTGTTTACGGAGTTCAGCATTTTCTTGACGGATCTCTCTGAGAGCAGCACTGACTTCAGAAACGTGGTGGGTTTGCTGCTCTCCGGTGACTAGTCCCCTAGATTGGCTAAACTCAGATTCTTGCTCCTCACTCTCCCCCAGGCTCATCGAGCTCTGACTGATTGGTGGTGATGGAGATCTTGTAGCTGGAGGCTCTGACCTTATTTGATCCATAGATGCTCCCTTTTCATTTATAAATGGTGAACGAAATTGACTCTGAGCTCCAGGTCCACTGAGGTCATAATGTGATAGGTAGGAAGGTACTGATAGATTTCGTTTGGGTCGAGCGTCTGCTACTGCTGACTCTTGATTCTGCATCTTTAAACAGCAATTTGCTTATCCTGCTCGAAGGACCATTAAAAATATTATAATTCGTGATGTGCTAGTTGGGAGGTTCAAATCGCTGTTGTGAGTCCGGTTAGAACTCCAAAGAAAGGTTTAGTCGCACTCCAGTGGGTTTAACTTGCGTTTGCTGTTTATTCTCACTTTAAGTGACATGTGTGGTTCTAGAACAGATAAATAAATAAATCAGTGTCTGAATAATGACAAATTAACTAACTAAAGTAATATCACAATTACATTATAAAATGACTGCAATATTAACATTTCTAAATACTCTGTCCCTAAACGGATGTAACACAAATTCCCCACAGGTAGCTCGCATTTAAATGTTCACACGAGCAGAACATAGCATAAAGGGGAGTGAAAATAGGTATATTCAGCGAAATAGACTATAAGTTGAACTTTAATATTACCTACTTTCATATCCACGCACACAATCACGACGGGGCGGCAACGAACTGTAAAACAGCGACAACAACTTAGAACTGTGATTCAGTGCAGCTCCTTTCTCATCTGCCTGCAGCTCACATGTGCTCTGCATGTGGCTCACATGTGCTTTAAGCTCCGCCCCTTAAAGGTCCAGTACAACAGTTTTCGGCAGCCTTTTTAACAGTTCCCCGTGTTTGTTATCGGATCTGCCCTTGCTGTTTAACTTTGATCATTGTATGTTCAGCGTTTGGTCCTTTCGATTAGATTTGTTTCGAGTTGTTTCGCAGATCATCCTATGTTTGGTTTTGTACTCTTTATTGAGTCAACGCGTTATTGTTTCCTGATGGTTCGTTAGTGAAGTTAGTTGATTTCGCCAGGTCTGTTTTGCATTAGTCCGGTTTATTGTATTGTCCTTTTTGAATGCGTTTGTTTGTTTACTGTTTGTGTAATAACTCGTTCATATTTTTGTATTCCTTGTCGTGTCTGAGAGGTGTTGGGTAACTAGTCTGTGTACTATTGTTCACTCAAGGAGTTTTACCATTGCATTCGCAGTATTTCGTTGTCTGAAGCTCCGAGTGTTAATGTAAATGAAATGCCTCGCCATTCAAGAGCGATTCGAGCCGATCAGGTTAGGAGACGGGAGGAAACTCCTACTCCTACCAATAAATCTGACTCTCAGCAGCATCTGTGTCCTTCTCCTAGTTCTTGCATGTTACATCCACCTTATAAAGGTGTATGAACCCTGTAAACATGACTTTGTTCATTGCGCTGAGGCGCGGCGCGCGCGAAGTTACAAAATTCGAGAGGTGCACGACCTCGCGTGCGCCGCGCTTCAGCGCGATGAACAAAGTCATGTTTGCAGGGTTCATACACCTTGTGGAATTCAAACACTTGTATGTCACTTTAAAGGTCCATTTCAATATTTCCCAGCACGAGCAAAGGCACTTCGTCAGACGTTCAAAAGACGTCCACTGAAAAGCCAGAATGAAAGTTTTTGCGACGTCTTTTTTTAAACGTCTTTTGTATTTTATTTTTAACCTTATTTTTCTATTATTTACTTGTTTTATTATTATTTATTATTACTAAATGTTGAGAGAACACAGCCTTGCACAAAATGTTTGCACTATTATTACTTGTACACGTGTTATCTAATTTTAGATTTCATCTATTGTTGAATAAACCTGCAAAATATTTGGAATTATTCTGGATTCATTACACAGTAAAAAACAAATTAACATGCTGTTCAGAGAGACATTACATTTCTGTATTTGAATCTTAATTTATTGTGTTTCACATCGATATCCAACAATGTTAGTGTTGAAATGTAAATTAATTAGACCGGCAGCCTCCTTAAAAATAACGCAAACCAGTATCCTTTGCCAGTGTTTTAGTGTTTTTTCCATGTACGGAATGAGGGAATATAAAAATAAGTCAGATCTTTCCCTTTTGTTCATAGCTTGCTTTGACAAGCTCTAAAAGCAGACAGCACTCAGAGTTCTTTCTGACCCTACCGGTACTTGTCCATCCTCAAAGCAAAGTTGGCATCTGTGGTGCTCTTTCTTGGCATGACACCCTGCTGCTCACAAATAGTTCCCTCTTGTCTAAGTCTAGCTTCTACAACTTTCTCCCAGATCTTCAATGTGTGGCTCATCAACTTAATTCCATTGTAGTTGTTACAACTCTGTACATCACCCTTGTTCTTAAAAATGGGTACCAGCACACCTCTCCTCCATTCCTCTGGCATTTTCTCACTCTCAACCATACCATTGAATAGATGAGTCAAAGACCTCACTGCTATCTCTCCTAGAGATTTCCGTACCTCCACTGGTATGCCATCAGGTCCATCTGCCTTCCCTTCTTCATCCCCTCCAAAACTTTCCAAACTCTACTCTTTGTTCCATTTCATTCTCTTCATTCATTAGCTCCTCAAAGTACTCCTTCCATCTTCTCATCACACTCTCCTCACTTGTTAAAACATTACCATTCCTATCCTTAACAAGTCTAACCCAGCGCCTTTAACAGCTCCTCTATTAACTCTTTACCACATTCCTTCCTTCTTCAGTTTCCACCATTTGGTCTTCTCTGGTTTGACGTTTTTTTGACATCATTCTACACACCACCATACGATGCTGTTTGGCCACGCTCTCTCCTGTCACAATCTTATAGTCTCCAATCTCTGTCGTGTTTCGTCTTCTACACAGAATGTAGTCTACTTGTGTACTCCTCCCTCCACTCTCATAGGTCACCCTATGTTCCTTTTTGGAAATAAGTGTTGACTACAGCCATTTCCATCCTCTTGGCAGAATCCACCACCATCTGTCCTTCCTGGTTCCTTTCCTTGACACCAAACCTACCCATTGCTTCCTCATCATCTGTTTCCTTCACCATGTCCATATAGGTCTGTTACAATCACCACTCTCTCCTCACTGGGAATACTTTCACTTCATCTAGATCCTTCCAAAACCTCTCTTTTTCCTCTTCCTCACATCCAACCTGTGGAGCATAACCACTGGCAACATTCAACATCAGACCTTCTACTTCTATCTTCAGACACATCACCCTATCTACACTTGTTTCACCTCTACTATGTTCTTTGCTAACTCCTCTTTCAAGACTAGTATGTGCACACAAATCAAGGCACCAGTATGAGTAATACTATTTCACTACTTAACTTGATAAACAGCTATGTTTTCTGGTTATGTATACAAACATTTGTATGACTTTTAAATGGTCCCATGATGAGCTTATGTGCAGTCACTTTTGAAAGTTGTTCCACTTTAAGCAATCACAAACTTCAATAAAAGCCTGGTCAGAAATGGATGGGTTTACTTTAGAAACTGAATAATGGGGCAAGAACTCTACAGCTGCAAGCCCTGTAAAAATGTCAAAAAGTCAAAACCATACACAGCTGCCAAAATCAGGCCCAATTCTGACCAACATGCCTCATATCTTCCTGGATGTCAAACAAAACTGTCTGATATTTGGGGTTATTGTGATTTCATAATTGTTTTGCATTTTACGTTACAATGTTATGCATTCTAAATTGATTAAAAAGTGCACACGATGTCCCAGAATTACTATATAGCCTACAGGTTGCAGGTTAAAACAGAAACATTTGATTTTCTCTTTTCACAGATGCGGCAGTGGGCCCTGGTTTAATGATGCTGTAACGATCTGCGCAAGGCAGAACAGGGAGGCGGACACAAACGCTGAGGAGAGCGAGATTTATTCTAAGGAATTCCAAAGATGTGGTCAAGGTAACAGGTGCGGGTCAAAACGAGCAGGCAATCCGGACATGAATTACAAACACAACTAGGAGGACTCACGGACCAGGCAGGAACACACGGAGATCATGGGGAAAACAACGAGACATGAAACGGAAAACTACGAACGTTAGAGATCACAAGGAACATGAATGCACAAAACAACCGATAACCAGACATGGGAAATACAAGGACTATAAATACACAGGACTAGACTAGGACCAGGTGACAACACTGATGACAAGGGTGTGGAAGACAATGGGAAACCATAGAAACAGACAAGCTGGGCGGGACTAACGGGCAAGGAACTACAGACACGAGGAACAGGGAAACTGGAGTGACAGCTAGGAGAGGGGGCGTAGCCCTATGTGACAGATGCCTAACAAGATCATTGAGAGAAACTGCCATAATGTTCAAAACCTGGAGTTATGGAATTTTCTTCCTTCTGGATGTGTCCTAATACGACATCTTTTTTGATAAAGTTAATGATAAACTGTTATGTAGTGAGAGCTAACAGTGAGTGAACTGGGACTGAACACAAGTGCACAGTGATAATGAAGTGATGTTCTATGAGATATTTGATGTGATCGTATCATAAATAATTTCAGCACCTTTACCATCTTACTGTTACTGTTGAAAATGCCTTAAACAACTGTGTGTAAGCCCTTTTATGATCTGTAACGATTATTGAAGTATTAGAGGAGATAGAATATTTATATTCTAAGATATACAAGGGTTCAGTTCTCCTTGCACCAAAAAAAATCACAATTAACAATTAACAATTTAATTTTACACTTATTTAACAAACTTATAGGTATTAACTTTTTCTAAGCTTAAGATTCATCATTGCCCAACAACAATTACTGTTACATATTGCAATGATATATAACTGTATTATGACGACATGAACTTATTTTCAGAAATTAGCATTTCACCTATTTTGCTTAAAAAGATCTTTCACACTAAACTAAGAAAAAACATCTTAAACAACTGAAACTTATAGCTGTGCCCTCAATCATCATCTTCCTCCCACCTTCATCATTTGGATTTACACCATTATATATGGCCTGTCATGGCCTGGTGGTAGGGAACTGGTCTTGTGACCGGAGGGTCGTGGGTTTGATTCCCAGACCTGAGGCCATGACTGAGGTGCCTTTGAGCAAGGCATCTAACCCCAACTGCTCCCCGGGAGCCGGGCTAGGTCTGCCCACCGCTCTGGGCACGTATGATCCACAGTCCCCTAGTAATCACTAGTGTGTGTGTGTGTTCTAACTGCACAGATGGGTAAAATGCGGAGGACAAATTTCGATTGCGCTGAAAAATCACAATCGACAAAATATGGCACATTTATATTTTTATATATCCATTTTCAGTCTACTGATGGCCAGCGTTGTAGAATGAGATGGTGGATCAACTCTAACAAGTTCCGTACTAACAACCTGGCTTCTGAGTTACACATAGCAGGAAAAAGCTCTGGTAAAGGTTGTTAATGACTTGTACTGCAGGTAAAGTGTGTTTCAGAGGCAGGTTCATTGCTGGGAACTTTAGTTTCGGTTTCTTCCATGTACATATTGTTCCTTAGCTGATCCTCTGTATTGTACAACAGCATTTCATCTTCTAAAGACTCACCTGAGCTGGGAGATGTAGGGCAGACACGGAAGGAAACTCCTCACTTCACTCTCTTCATCTGACCAGCCCCACACGTTTACTGGTTTCTTTGCTGTTTGAACTTTTAGAGCTTCTAGAAAATGTGAGGCCTTTCTTTCCATGAGATTGATGGACCACACATTAGACATGGTGTACCAGACAGGAAAAGACCTGTAAAGCGGTTGCAGTACAGGAAAGACACTGCTGCCTGTTTGAGCCTCATAGTCCTTCACATATGAGTACAGATCCATTAGAAAGTCCTTTGAGTCATGTTCAGACAGGACAGCTACTTTTGGAACAACAACCTGTATGTTTTCCTTCATGTAGAGAGCTGCATGAACACAAATCTTCAGTAATGACTTCATCTTAAGCCTGGATGAACTTACTTCCATATGTGATGGTGCTGAGAAACTGCAGAAAAACACAAACATGGTCAGAGATGATTTCAACTAGGAACTTCAACTTCAGGAAGTGTAGGCTGGAGATTGGTCTGTAATTGTCCAATGAGGCTGGATCTAACCCAGGCTACTTTAGTGTGGGAGTGACGGCTGCTATTTTAAGAGAAGGTGGGACAGTACCTAATAAGAAAGACAGGCTAATCAGATCTGTAACAGAAGCACAAATAACAGGAGCAGAAGATTTGAGAATAGAAGTTGGATTGGCAAAGTTGAAAAAGGCACAAACGGGAAAAGGGGGTTCGGCAAACAAACGGGAAGACTTACGAACACCGGAACAGACAAACACGTAACAGGCGCCAGGCTGCGCGTCAGGAGGAGAGCTAGGAGGGGAGAGAGACCGGGAGCTGCAGGTGCTGCGGGGGACGGTCCTCCTCCAGTCTTCGCTGCGGACACTCCGCTGGGTGCTGCGCGGCTGGCGGACGTGCCAGGTGCAGAGCGGCCGGCAGACGCCCCGAGGGGGCCGCTTGGGAGATCCCCTACGGTCTCCATGTCCTCTTCCTTTTCTCTCCGGTTCCACTCCATGGACTGCTCCGGGCTGCCACCCCGGGAGCAGTCCATCCTCTCTCCTCCGGAGTGATCGGAGGATGGGCCCGCCTCTGGTGTCCATCTCCCCTTCACAGTCCCAGCAGAACACTCAGAGGGGGGCGGATTGCCTTCGTCCTCCGAGTCGAGCTCGCTGTCCGTGCACTCTGAGATGCCCGAGTGCACGGACAGAGGACGGTCTTCCTCCTCGTACTCTTCCTCTTCCTCACCGTAGCCGACGGCAGGTGCGGAGCACTCTGACGGTGGGTAATCGTCTTCGTACTCCTCCTCTTCCTCACCGTAGCCTACAGCAGGTGCGGAGCACTCGGACGGAGGGTAGTCGTCCTCGTTCCCCTCTCCCCCACCATAGTCCACCGTGGGGGCGGAGCAAACGGACGGGGGGTAGTCCTCCTCCTCCCCTCCACCGTAGTCCATGGTGGAGGCGTCATATAGCGACGGAGGGCAGCCCTCCTCCTCGTCGTCCTGCTCCTCCTCCTCGCTTGGAGAGTCCCCCTCCCCAAACTCGCTCTTGGGGGTCTTCTCCGTCGCGTAAAGCTCAAAGGAGCCTCAGGGGTGAGAGCTCCCTGGAGGAAGAAGGGTGGTATTTCCCCCACAGCCGCACTGCCTCCTGGCGGACCTTCTCCGCTGACTCGGGGTCATGGTGTTCCCGAGCCTGATGCAGCAGGGACGCGCACACTGGGTCATCTTCCAGCTGCGCCAGCATCGGCGGAACTTCGCGGCGTGGGGGAGAGGATGAAGAGCGGTGATGCCGCTTGCTGGGCTTCTTACCCTTCTTTGGCTTGGTCTTGTTCTTATAGCCTGGCATTTTCTTGTGTCTCTGGTGGCTCGTCGTTCTGTGACGCGGCAGGCGGCAGAAGGACGAGACACAGAATCCGTTGGTTCATACAAGGTCACTTTTATTCTTCTTAACATATAGCGCACAAAGCGCACGGAGAACATGAAACACTCACAGCAACGTGAAGACTTTAGACAACGACGAGCACAGGACACTGCGCGAGCGCACATTAAATAGACAAACCACATTAGCCCCACGTGATTACGAGACGAGTCACAGGTGAGACAGATTATCACACGACATAACCATAACCACGTAGATCCACAGGCGCAGACGATGCACGTGGACAACGTAAACACACACCCAAAAGGGAGGGGCCGGGGTCCTCAACGTGACAGTAAGAGCTGGCAGATATAAAGACGCAGGTGTTAAAGACTCAGGGACCTGTGAGAGACAGGACTGGGTTAACATGAGGATATGCTTATTTTTATATATTTATTTTTCTCCTGAAAATAATACTAAAAGATTTGCCACTAGGCATAGGTGTAACAGGTGGGTGATGAGAGCCGTTGAATATGTATTTATGGTAATGAAGAGAACTTTTGTCCTATGTCTGCCAGTATTTAGAAGAAGAGAAGAGACAGCATGCAATGTGTCCCTATAATCAGAAACATACTCAGCAGAGTGAGAGTGAGAAATTAACAGTGAAAACAATTTTCTTGTACAGGTGCTGTAAATGTCTGCGTCTAAGCTCTGAGGTGAATGAAGGTTAGTATGAGTACCAGGGATTAATTTAGTTTTGAGAGGAGCATAGTTATCAATTATCAAGAGACAGTACTTTACAGAGACAGTACTTTTGTAATGTGTGACCAAATCTTTGTGTGAAAACTGCTTAATGTAAGAGGAAGAAGAGTCTGAACCAAAAAAACCAAAAGACCAAAACAGGTCAAGAATGTGACCATGAGTATGAGAAGGGAAATCAACATGCTGAGTGAATCCACAGCATATATGAATAGTCTATATGAATGAATGAATATTCATTAGTTCAGCAGAAAGTTCGCAGCCAGAGTCAACGTGAATATTACAGTCACCCAACAGCATGAACGCAGAGGAAATAGATGAGGCTGTAATGAGGGGTTCAGGGAAGAATGTCCTCACTGAGACGTATCCGTTTCTTTAACACGAAGAAGTTTATTTAAATAGCGAGGTAGTGCTTATAGACAAGAACACTCACAGACAAACGCAACAGGGACTTTGACTCAAACAAAGACAAGCGACAAGCACAACATCGACACACATTAAATACCTAGACGTAAACGAGAACCAATTACAACACATCACAATAACGAGACGGGTGCAACGAATGAACACACGCACACGTAACCACACCCACAGGAAGTACATATATAGACAAAACAGATGAAGACTACACATAGACACGCCCAAAGGGAGGGGTCAAGGGCTGTACCATGACTATCATGACTGCCCTCCTCTTTGACCTTCAGGTTACTGGGGAATAATGCTGCCGGTTTGTCCTTACATTACACTCAAGGGAAAGTGTGTCACAGCAGGTATAAGTTTCTCAGCTAATATACATTGTGCTACTGGAGCTTCTGTAGTCAGATATCAAGATGACTTTCTCCTGCTATTGAACAACTAGGGTTATAGAAGTAATTACAATTATTCTAGACAATCTATTAATTATTTTTAAGATTCAATATAAAAAATTTTTTTTCATTGCTCAATGTCAGTACAAGCAACATAATGCAGTGTTCTCATATCACATCTTTTTTAGAAGCTAGGATCAGAGCGTAGGGTCAGCCACTACACAACAACCCTGTAGCTGGCAGAGCTGGGATTCTCAGAGGCAACCATACTGCATGAAAACAAACATACGTGATATTTAGGGAGGGCTGCACTACTCACCTAATGACACCAGTTCATTCATTCTTGGATCATTGCTATTATATAATGTAAGTGATATTTAGGGAGGACTTCACTACTCACCTAATGACACCAGTTCATTCATTCTTGGATCATTTTTATTATATAATGTAAGTAGGCTGCACTACTCACCTAATGACAGCAGTTCATTCATTCTTGGGTCATTGTTATTATATAATGTAAGTGATATTTAGGGAGGACTGTACTACTCACCTAATGACACCAGTTCATTCATTCTTGGGTCATTGTTATTATATAATGTAAGTGATATTTAGGGAGGACTGTACTACTCACCTAATGACACCAGTTCATTAATTCTCAGGTCATTGTTATTATATAATGTAAGTGATATTTAGGGAGGACTGTACTACTCACCTAATGACACCAGTTCATTAATTCTCAGGTCATTGTTATTATATAATGTAAGTGATATTTAGGGAGGACTGTACTACTCACCTAATGACACCAGTTCATTCATTCTTGGGTCATTGTTATTATATAATGTAAGTGATATTTAGGGAGGACTGTACTACTCACCTAATGACACCAGTTCATTAATTCTCAGGTCATTGTTATTATATAATGTAAGTGATATTTAGGGAGGACTTCACTACTCACCTAAGGGACTTCACATATGGAAGAGCCTTGAGCACCACGTTACAGAGATCATCACTGAACCTCTGTGTATCTTCTGTACAGTGGAGATGGAGGCTGATCTTCTCTGACCCTTGACTCATGACCTCTATAGCCTTCCTGAACATGGATGCTTCACCAGGGACAAGAAGGTGCATCTCTTTCCCACAAATATCCAGTAAAGCTGTGAAATCTCTGGGTTTCTCACAGCACAGCACTGACCTCCAGACATGGCAGAGAGTAGAAGGCTCATCTCTACAAAAGGAAAACATAGTTATACTACTATACTATACTATAGTAATCATAGTTACTACTAGTATTACATATTATTGTTGATGTTGTTGTAAATCTTTACTTGGTTACAAGTAAAAATGAAGAGCACAACCAAAAATAAATACCTAAAATGAGATTTGAATCTGAGAATCATCTGAATCCCAGTGTCAGATACACTGCAGTCTTCCAAGCTCAGATGAACCTGTTTTTCTCTGGACTGGCTGATCACATAAGACACTGCACAGCACTGATGTGGATCAAGGTCTTCTTCACTCAAGTCTAGATCATAGTTCATTTTCTCCAGGAAGAGCAAGCAAGCTTCAGGGGACTGAGATTCATACAAGCACTGACACACAAAGAGAAGAACACTGACTTCATCATCATCGCTCCCAACCTGCCCATTTGGCTGAGGCTGTAGAAATGTGTTCAGGACTTTTGTGAACATCCCATCAGAGGCTCTTCTGATTTGATCCTCTGTAAAAAGATTCTTCAGCAGTTTGAGGTTCTGTTCTGAGAGGAGCCCACAGAGGAAAGGAATCACATGTTTCATGTGTTTTTGCTCCTTTGTCAAACAGTTTTGAAGAACCTCATCAATTTCACCTGGATTTCCAAGCAGCCACAATGCAGAGAAGAATTCCTGCACTGTACTGTGCAGAAACGCATAGAAACTGTTCACAGAAGTGGGAGTGTTCTGGATTGTGATTTTTCTCAGAAAACATTGAGTGATTTCAATCTCATTGCTGACTGCATCTTTGATGTTTACAATTTTCTGCACAGTTGCAGTAAAGGCAGTTTTCATCAAGAGACGAAGCTGACCTTTGACATCATTTATGTATTTGTCCACTTGTTCTGCATTTTTTCTCCCAGCCTTTTTCAAGTCTTGACGGAGGATATGGACATACATTTCTGTAACAGTTATCGGATGCTTGTGAGCTGCGACATTGAAAGAAATGCAATACGCCACCATGAAGGCATAAATTGGGATGTGGCAAAGACTGATAAGATCCTGATTGTTCAAAGCAATATTCAGAAATTCAGGGGTAGAACCAATCATCTGTGTAAGGTAAGTCCTGATAGACTCCTCACTGAACCCTTTTACATAAACTCTGCAAGGGTGCCTGTCTGCAAAAAGAAATTCATCTTCCTCCTCTGATCTGCATGTGATCACAATCTTCGCCTCAGGCAGAAGGTCTCGCTCTATAATCTTCTTTAAAATGGGGTTGTGCTCCAAAGTACTGATGCCATCGAACACAATGATGACGTTCTCAGAGTTTTCTTCAATATCCTGTAACACTTCCTTTCTGTCTTTCTCTGGGGGTTTTAGGTACAGATCAAACAGAAGAGATTCCAAGCTGATGAGATTAGAGACAGTGGTAAATGCACTCTCATCAAAGTAGAACATGTAGTCTAACTTCCTGTTGTCTTTACTGGACCAGAGGGAGAGCATTTGAAGAACAACTGCTGTTTTTCCTATTCCAGGTTTTCCTATAACAAGTATTTCCTTCTCATGACTACGCAAAAGGTCTTCAGGTGAGAGTTTGTGTGTCTGCACAGGAATGAAACTCTTTAGCTTCTTGGGCCGACATTTCTTGCATTTTCTGTTTTTTATTTTAATTTTATTTTGTGCAGAGTTTAGGTCTGCATCAGTGTCTAGGACCAGAGGTATAAAAGTGCCGTGAGCTCTTGTTTTATCCTGTAGGTGTTTACAGCACTGATCCCACCCTCTCCCTGAGATGCTTTTAGCTTTGGCTTCAAGTTGTTTTTGGTAGCTGAGACAAGGCTTCGTACCTGAATATCATTACAAAGGTAAAACAATTACTACACTTTTGATAGACAACATTGTTTCTAATATTCTATGGCCACTTAATACATATAAAGTGGCATAAATATTTAATGATGCATACAAAATGCATACGTCATCCGAGATATTCTACAACCCCTTGCTCAATAAAAGTAACATTTACTTTTTTCCACAATGTTTTTTAAATTTCTTTTAGTATTTCTGAAAGCTAACAAGTTGTACTTTGGAATGACCTTATTATTGCATCATGTTTTTGATCCGAGTTTGTTCTACAGAATAAAATGTATGAATGGGGGTTTCCGGTTCCGCTAGCGAGAGGATGACAGCCTAATTAGCGCGCTCCCGACGGTGTTTTAAAATACCCCCCTAAATTTACTTTTGTGCTAATACCAGTGAATATATGTTAAGATGGAAAGGGGAGTTGCTACCAGAAGTAGGAAAACCGCAAATTCGGTGGAGGACGGGACCACTTCGAGTAGAGGTGTGCCAAAAAATCGATTCATATATCAAAAATCGATTCTCATTTACTACGATTCAGAATCGATTTTAAATGTCCCAAAATCGATTCTAAGTCGCGTTACGTAATTACAAAATTACGCAGACTTTACGCAGCAGGTTCTGGGACACACTCGTGTGCGGAAAGATTTCAAAACAGATGGAGGAAAGAGATATTCAACCTGTCTGGTCTTCATTTAAGGCAAAAATATGGGTTTATTTTGGTATTTACAAATGCCAGGGAAGACCGAACTTGACACAATGTAGCTCTTGTGCAAGGCGTGTGTAACGCGGTGAGCACGGGAACGTACACACAGCGTGAAATAATATAGAGAAGGGTGGACACGAGTGCCGGCTCGCAAAAGCAATATATTTGACACTTGTCACATGTATTAGTGAGAGGAAAACGCGCACAGCGACCCAGAACTAACAAACAAAACAACACGGGAGACTCGATGCGCAAGAGAATAGAAACCAAAACCGTGAGGGCATGGAGCAAATAGAAACAAAAAACAACGCGCAAAATACACCGCGGGAAAAATAACAGTTAACCGTAGTGAGACGGGAGAAAGAAACAAAACAACAACAGTAACTAAAAAAAACGCGGATAAATGCAACGCGAAAACGAAACCAAGGACGCAAGAAGAAGTAATTGGCAAAAAACGCCGCAGTAAAATAAAACCCTTCCCAAAAATAAAGGCAAAACGGATAGGAAGAAATGCAGGATTGGGAAAACTTGAGATGAGTCAGGAAGCGACGCAGGAGATAGATACTCGAATAAGTAAAGAGAAAGAGAGGTGGCGAGACACCTTCAAACGAAAAGCAATCACAGAGAAAGCAGAGACTGGCTGAGAACGTACGGTTACGCCAGTATAGTCTGGGACTGACTCTGGTGCCCCTAGCCACAGCTGGGGGAACAGCATCCGAGCCAGCCCTGACAGCTTGTAAAATGAAGCTCAAGAATTTTGGTAACAACAAAAAGCATTTTGTTTTACCAAAGCACATTATTTTTGTTAATTAAATGTGAAAGACACTTTATTTTCTGTATTTGTCATTCTGTCTTGCAAAGTAGACTGTAGTAGATCATGCAGATTTTATAGACTTAAGCAGAAATTTTTATAAATCAAATTGTTTTTTGAACCGAAAATCGTTTTGAATCGAAAATCGATTTTGAATTGAATTGTGGCCCCCAAAATCGGAATCGAATCGAATCGTGAGATAGTAAACAATTCCCACCCCTATTGCCTCTAGAAGCCACACTGGACCTCTCTAGCTCATCACTACAAGCTACGTGCATTGTTTCGCTTAATGCCAGTTTTCGTTGTCCGTTTTGGTTTTCGTTATCATGGAGAATAAACTCCCTTCAATTCAACCTGCGCCTCCAGCTGCCTCTGTCCTGACGCCCCCGGCGTCACACAAACAACAAAAAATGTTTATAGGCCTAC
Source organism: Brachyhypopomus gauderio (assembly GCF_052324685.1). Taxonomy (NCBI): domain Eukaryota; kingdom Metazoa; phylum Chordata; class Actinopteri; order Gymnotiformes; family Hypopomidae; genus Brachyhypopomus; species Brachyhypopomus gauderio. Next base: position 47,748,420 of record NC_135211.1, on the reverse strand, counting down.
TTGCCGAGACGTGCCGAGACGTACCGCGACCGAAACGACAAATGGCTGAACGTTTTTTTTACACCTTACGCGTTTTAAATGGTATGCCATGTTGGTTGTTGTTATGCGAAATGAAAGACATTAATGACAACTTGCTATCCATAATTTTTGTTTCAGTCTTCATGAGAACATTACTCACCTACAGTGTAGTCAATGTCAGCATCTTCTCTGAAGGGGAAACAGCTGATCCAATGGTGTGAATCAGGATGTAATGTCCTTTCTCTGGTTATGTCGAGGATTTTCAGTAACTCATAGCAGGCAAGTTCCCCTTTGTTAGTAACATAGTCCAGTATAAATCTCGCTCTGTTAAAGTCTGTTTTCTCTGCCTGAAGTGCATCAACTTCATGCTCATTGAAAACCTTGCGCTGGTAAAGATTCTCAGTAATAAGTGGAAAGTTCTGCAGATTTCGTATCAGAACCTGCCGTGCATTTCTGAGGTAATCAGTAGCACACTGTTGCGTACAAGCCATGACACTGTTCTGTACCAGCACCTGAGATATAAAACAGAAATCAAGATTAATAAATTAATTTCTTGTGAATTATTAACATATTATGCTCGTAACATATTATATATGTCATTCCACTCACATTCAGTGTGTTTACAGGATTTAAAAATATCCTACACTTCATGCACCACCAAGATTCAAAAGTACTACCTCTGAACACACATTCGGTACCCATACATTTGCTCATCTGCTTGAGGTCCTTCAGGTTCTTCCTCGTCCCAGCACACCTGATGTAGCTCATCAGTGAGCTGAAGATCAAACCCCTTGTGTGTTGGATCAGGTGTGTTGAGGCAGAGAGATCCTGAAACTGCCAGACTGTGGGGTCCCCAGGAATGGAATTAAGAATAATTCCTCCTGAATAACAACTTATTGACTTGACAAAGCCACACGAGTTTGTATCATCATTCCACAGATATTTCAGCTTGTGATAAACCTCTGAAAAAGAAATATGAAATTAAAAACAACACTGGTTGTACCAACACTGGTACACCTTAGTGTCACCGCGAGGTCTGCAAGGTCCTTAGTGTCACCGCGAGTCCGTCACTGCGTTCCCTACCTGTGTGCGCGCTAAGAGCTTTACTTGTGTGCGCTACGAGCTTTCCTTTGCATCACTTGCAGTGTGTGTGTTACGAGCTTTACTGGTTTGGTTGCCATGGAGAATAAACATCCTTCTGTTCAACCCACGTCTCCGGTTGCCTCTGTCCCGACGCCCCCGGCGTCACAGAATGTGCAGCCTGGAGCAGCCGGAGATGAGGGCACCTCACCTCTAGAGGTGCTGGCCCACCAAGGCATCGTCCTGGGTAAGCAACAGCAGGAGCTCCAGGAACTCCGCTCGCTGGTGTCCACTCTGACGACCTGCATACAAGCTTTAACAGTGCAGGCGTCAACACGCCCTCTGCTACCGCGGACGCCGATTTCTCCCCCTGAACCCTACGGAGGAGACCCGGAGCGCTGCGAGGGCTTCCTGGTCCAGTGCCAGTTGTATTTTAACAGCCTGCCGCATATCGAGGAAAAGGAGAAGATATCCTTCTGCAAGGCAGGGCACTGGACTGGGGAGCAGCCCAGGTCAGCGGGGGACCCCGTGCACCCGAGGATATGACCTGTTCGTTCGCGAACTGCGGGTGGTCTTCAGTCACCCTAGTCGCGGGAGATTCTGCGGGCAGAGCCTGTTACAGTCGAGACAGGGAGCTCGTAGCGCCGCTGATTACGCCCTGGAATTCCGGACCCTGGCCACCAGGACTGGATGGGGTGACGCAGCTCTCACCGACGTCTTCCTGGCGGGACTCAAGCCTGACCTGAGGGCGGAACTGACCTGTCGGCCAGAGGGGCAAGAGTTCAACCAGGTGGTTCACCTGGCGATCTCTACAGACAGGTTGCTGCAGGAGCGAAGACGAGGAACGGCGTCTCCTGCGGCCCTGCAGGCTCCCACACACACACCGCCCCGTGAGACCATGACAGCCGAGCCCATGGAGATGGGTGCTGTCGCCCCCCTCCCCCAGGGTAAGGGTAAGTAACTCTCTGATGGGTAACCTTTTAACGTGGGAGGCATCGGTGTCTTACGGGGCGATGTCTCTATCTGTGTTTGCCCTAGTGGATTCTGGAGCCTCGGGGAACCTGATACGGAGGAGCGTCGCGGAGCAGCTGAGGGTGCCCCTGATTCAACTGGAGGAGCCGAGACACATGCAAGCACTGGACGGGCGGCCTGTGGGCGGGGGATTTATTTCTCACCGCACTGCACCAGTCACCATACACGTTCAGGGCCGAAGGGAACTTATTAGTTTTTATGTACTCCCTTCCACACACTATTCCATCACGTTAGGTCTCCCATGGTTCAAGCTTCACAACCCCGTTATCGACTGGTCCACGGGTAGGCTGCTGAAGTGGGTAGCGCCCCTCCAGGGCACTCGGTCTCCCTCCCGGGTGTCAGCTCCACCCCGGTCATTCCCGCTCCGTACCGTGATCTAGTGGATGTATTCAGCGCTGCCAAGGCCACCCAGTTACCACCCCACCGACCTTGGGACTGTCACATCACCCTCAAGGCAGGTACTACGCCACCGCGCGGTCGAGTCTATCCACTTTCTCAGGAAGAGGAGCGGGTTATGGCTCAGTATGTTAAGGAGGCTCTTGCTCAGGGCTATATAACTCCCTCCACCTCTCCCGCCTCAGCCAGCGTCTTCTTCGTAAAGAAGAAAGACGGTGGTCTGAGGTCATGTGTAGATTATCGAGGGCTCAATTCCCTCTTAGTGAACTTTGCCTACCCGCTGCCTCTAGTGCCGTCGGCACTGGAGCAGTTAAGGAAGGCTAAAGTATTCACTAAACTGGATCTACGCAGCGCCTACAACCTTATTCGCGTACGCAAGGGTGATGAATGGAAGACGGCGTTTAGTACCTCTACGAGTCACTATGAGTTCTTCCAGGCGTTCATTAACGAGGTCTTAAGGGAGTATCTGAATAGATGCGTTGTCGCTTACATCGACGACATCCTGATCTATTCACCCTCCTTCAACCAACATGTGCGTGATGTACGGGCAGTTCTGGGCACGCTCTTGCGCAATCGTTTGTATTGCAAGCTCGAGAAGTGTGAGTTCCATCTCAGTGAGGTGAACTTCCTAGGTTACACCATTAGGCCAGGCTTCGTGCACATGCAGCACAGGAAGGTGGAGGCGGTCGTGAAATGGACGCAGCCTCACACACGGCGCGAGCTTCAGAGATTTCTGGGCTTCGCAAATTTCTATAGGCGGTTCATACGCGCATATAGCCAGATCGCAGAGCCCCTTACTGACATGCTGAGACGAGGAGGTATTAAGCTTCGCTGGACAGAGAGGTCTACGAGAGCGTTCAACCAGCTGAAGCAAGCGTTTGTCGACGCGCCGGTTCTGCACCAACCGGATCCCAACCGTCCCTTTATAGTGGAGGTGGACGCGTCGAACGTGGGAGTAGGTGCGGTGCTTTCCCAGCGGCCGAAGAAGCATAGCTCCCTCCGTCCCATAGCCTTCTACTCTAAGAAGCTCACCGCTGCCGAACGCAATTATGGGGTGGGAGACCGTGAGTTGTTGGCGATGCGCAAGGCATTCGGTGAGTGGCGGCATTGGCCTGAGGGGGCTAAGCATCCATTCACTGTGCTTACAGACCACAAGAACCTGGAATATATCAGGACCACAAAACGGATGAACGCCCGTCAAGCCAGGTGGTCTCTGTATTTCTCTTGTGTCAAGTTCCAGGTGTCATACCGGCCAGGAGAGAAGAACCAGCGTGCGGATGCGCTATCTAGGTCCTTTCCTGGCAGCACGGAGTCTACGAGCGAGGAGCCGGTGCTTACACCCGAATGCGTCGTGGGAGCTTTGGAGTGGAAGATCGATCACCTCGCGTGTGTGGCGGGTGTTCCTGTCCAAGCACAACATCACGGTTAGCCTAACCTCTGGTTACCATCCGCAGGCTAACAGACAGGTGGAGCGCGCGAACCAGGAGGTGGGAAAGTTCCTGCACGCTTACTGCAGCGAGCACGCGGACACATGGTGCGCCTTTCTGCCCTGGGCCGAGTACGCACAAAAGTCCCTCACACATTCCAGCACGGGGATGGCACCCGTTCGAGTGCGTGCTCGGTCGCCAGCCGCCGCTCTATCCTTGGAACGCCGCGTCCTCAGACCAGCCCATCGTCGAGGAGTGGTGTAAGAGGAGCGAGCGGGTGTGGGAGGACACCTATCAGTGGCTGAAGGAGGCGATCCGGCGATTCAAGAGGAAAGCCGACCGTCGGAGGGGAGAGGCCCCATTTTATCAGGTAGGAAATAAGGTGTGAGTCTCCACCGAAGACGGACGCCTGGGCAGGAGAGGTAAACTGGGGGAGAGATATGCTGGCCTGTACGTCATCTTGAGGCGCTTAAACCCAGTCACCTATCGCATCAGTCTGCCCGAAGACAGACGTGTGTCACGTGCGTTTCATGTGTCCGCTCTCAAGCCATACAGAGAGGGTGCATTGGAGGAGGCCTCGACGTCACGGCCACCCTCGCCACTGCAGTTATCGGACGGACCCGCGTACCTCGTGGAGAGGTTATTTGACTCACGGCGCAGAAGAGGTGGTTTGCAGTACCTGGTGGACTGGGTCGGATACGGACCAGAGGAGCGCTCCTGGATACCGGCCTCTCAAGTGGTAGGCCCCTCCCTTATCGCCGACTTCCACAGGGAACATCCAGACTGGCCAGCTCCGCGGCGACGGGGAAGACCACGTGGGAGTCGACGGGAGGGGTCCTTGGGGGAGGGCTCTGTCACGGTGAGGGGGCCGGGTCGCCACCAGAGGGCGCGCATCCCGTCCAGCAGCCGATCCCAGCACACACCCCCACGCACGCAACCACTCCCACAGTCACAATCACCAGTATACTGAACACCTGTTTCTTGTTACGTTGCTCTTTCTTAAGCCCGCAGGTCGTCTGGTCCAGTGCTGCACATTGCCGCTACATGAGCGTCTCTGGATCCAGCGAGTCCGTCACTGCGTTCCCTACCTGTGTGCGCGCTAAGAGCTTTACTTGTGTGCGCTACGAGCTTTCCTTTGCATCACTTGCAGTGTGTGCGTTACGAGCTTTACTGGTTTGGTTGCCATGGAGAATAAACATCCTTCTGTTCAACCCACGTCTCCGGTTGCCTCTGTCCCGATGCCCCCGGCGTCACACCTAGTCATTAACATTAAGCACAAATTCTTAGTACTGCGGTAAAGTACTATTATGTGTGTATTTGCATATTCAGAATTCTTTCTTCAATAATTTTAAGACGGTATCAGCAAAAGTGCCAAAATATGCACTTAAGAATAAATAATTCTTATTGCTGGCAACCAAAACAAACACCTACAACTTTGTTTATGTCAGGAATACATGCATTTTTAATTGTACACAACATGTTGTTTTACATGTACCACTGTCTACAAATTACCTTAAAACTGACACAAGAGGCTTTTGAAAGGTTCACCATAAGACCACACAGGTTCATTTCTAATGTCACACAGACATGAGAGAATAGAGGTTCCCAGGGGATACCTGGTGTTAATCAAACTTCACTGGAGTCACACATAGCGTAAGATTCACTAAGACAAGGAGTTACAAAACATCTGTTGTGTGAGTTGTGACAATGACTTGGCTGGAAAGCAATGTCTCAGTGAGCCCTCATGAATGTGGTCACCTCCCAACCCCTCCCATTAGTTATGCTGCTATAGATTAGCCTGCTGGAGCCACATGCTAATCACGTGAGCTATATACGTTTAAATCAATGGCTGTTTAAATTGATGTCCACACACTCAACCTGTATTGTCTATCTTTTTGCATGCTTCTACCTAAGACAAATGCATGCAAGCACCTACAAGCACCTGGGAGATGGTCTGTCTTGCCGGTGGATGTACTGATGCCGGGGTTGGATGTGCCATTGCCGCAAGAGGACATGCTTATGATAGCTCCTACCTAGAACCATGGTAACATAATACAGGAAGATGATAAAATCCTGCACCTAACATCTGGAGTAATGCAACAGGCTTGGCTAGGATGTATTAACTAACCAACGACTATGATCTAATAATACCTACTACTATACCCATGACCCATCGTCTCAACTACCCAGTACTACTAAGAAGACAAGATAGATTCACACACCCTATGCACACACTAGTTGCTTGAACAGAACACAGCAGCAGCTACAATCTGATACTGGCTCGACAAGGATCCAGAAGCACAGTGCACTATGTTCATGGTCCATTGCCTCAACTGCCAAGTACTCAGACAACCAAACAAACCTGGACTGACCTTCAAAACAAAGTGACAAGGACACACAATACCTTGCAAGCTTTTCCTTGGGGTCATCAGGAAGGTACCTTCCTTTGTTGGTGTTTCGATGAATTGAGCCCCCAACACCTCCAGAAGGCTCATCAGTCTGGCGTCCCAGACCCACCCCCCTCCAAGCTCACATTGTAGCCCATCACAAAATGTTACCAACAACCCTGCTACCCGATGACTATCGGAAAAGCCAAGTGACAATCCTACCCATATCCCAACATTACACACACCAAACAATTTATCTCAAGTACTGTCCTTACCTCACCTAACCTCATCCCTTCTTAGCCACACCCACTGACTAGATCTCTCAGCTACCGCCGACAACTCCTTTACCACTGCTCTCATCACACAGCCTCTAAATCCAAACTCAGCCAGCAGTCTTGTGGCAGACTTCGCCACGAAACCCCTAGCCTCTACCTCTATAGGTCTAATATGTGCTTGCCAGCCCCGCTCTCTTACCTCAGCCACCAAATCTGCATACTTCAACCTTTTCTTTTCATATGCTCCATCAACTTCGTGTTCAAATGGAACAGTTAGCTCTATGAAATACACTATCCGCTATTCAGAATACAACACATCTGGCCTCAAGTTTGTGACTACAATACACTCTGGGACCTGCAATTTACAGCCTACATCAACCAACAGCTTCCAATCTCTTGCATCAGCCCACTTACCACAAACATTTGAAAACTGTGCTGGCTCCTTGCTATGCTGCCCCACACACACAAACCTAATTACTCTATTGGAACTAGCAACTGGCATGCCATTAACTTCCAAACGCTTCTTATCAAGTGCACCTGCCAATGATTTGACTACCTGATTATGCCTCCAAGTGTAACGTCCCTGTGACAAAATCACCTTGCATGCCGACAGGATGTGCTTCAATGTACCACTTCCTGCACATAGCTTACAAGTTGGATCCTCACCTAACCACTGCCCAAGGTTTTGTGGAGTTGGAAGCACATCATAAGTAGCTCCCACAAGAAATGTTATACGGCTTGCAACCAATGCCCATAACTCTCGCCAGGTGATTCTCTATAAAGGTAGAACCACCTTTTGTCCACAAATACGGACTTGTGCTAATGGGCCGCCCAATGGAGGATGGGTTCCCTTTTGAGTCTTGGTCCTCCCGAGGTTTCTTCCTAATCCCCAACATCATAAGGAGTTTTTCCTTGCCACTATCGCCTTTGGCTAGCTCATTAGGGATCTGTACCTATACGATTGTAAAGCTGCTTTGTGTTGTAAACATGTTGTAAAAAGCACTATATGAATAAATTTGACTTTGATTTTGAGTTGTGCTGATCCTGCTCTAAAACCCCCTTGATGTTTCTACTGCTGTGGTAATCCAGGAAACACATCTGCTGAATTTATGATATAGAATAGAATAGAATAGAAAGCCTTTATTGTCATTATACACAGCTTACACAGTATACATAGTATAACGAGATTGGAAAGCTGCTCCTAAAAGTGCACAGTGCAGTATGTAAAACATATAATGACAAGAACAAGGTGCAATATGTAAACATATGATTGACAAAAACCTAAATAAAATTAGTGTGCAAAGAAGAAAAGGAGCTATTGTGCAAAAGGGTTTCCAAACATACAAGCGCTGTTGTGCAAAAGGGTTTTCAAACATACAAACACTCAGACAACAGATAAGGCACACGGCCCACAGACAATCACAGTTTGTGCAGATTCCCATTTTGGAAAGAAACTATCCCTGAGTCTGTTCGTTTTGGCCGGTATGGACCTGTAACGTCTGCCAGAAGGCAGCAGGTTGAAAAGGTGGTTGCCGGGGTGGGTATTGTCCGTTACAATATTCCTGTAACTGTCTTAAAATTATTGAAGAAACAAATCCGTATATGCGAACGTGAAAACAACTGCAGTAGGCTACGTGAGTTCAAATGTACTCCGGAAACAAACAGAAAGTGAAACGAACCGTATATAAAAGTCTGTAAAGTGTCTACTTACACCAGTGTTGCCAAGGTGTACGACAATTTTGCCCTCTGTACGATCAATAATCCCAAAAAAAATAGTGATGGGCAAAGTGATACCGAAGCTTCGGAGCTTGTGTCGAGAAATCCAGGAAGTCGTTTATGTATGGAACGCCATTTGGGTCAAAACGCCTAGAATGACGTCCGTGTTAACACGTCAAATTTGGACGTCTTAAGACGTCCAAATTTTCCGTGTTAAGACGTTACTTTTTGACGTCTTAAGACGTTTTAACGTCTTAACACGACGATTAAAATTGGGTGCTACCACTTCATCAACCTCTGAGGGGAGAAATCCAAACACTGCCAAAAAGCTCGCCCCATTGCGAATGTGAAAGCAGCAAAAAGAGCAAAGAGGACACAAAACACCTTCTCTTTAATAAAGATTACAGAGATGATCTCTGGTTGCTTGTTTACTTGTAAGATGTGGCTATGAAAAATAAAAAAAATTATCAGCTATAAAAGCCTGTTCTGTGCTAAGAAGATCAGCCATTTACATCAGAGTAATGGTATGCTACTGTCACTTGAGTCAAATTCCAGGGCATTTCAAGTGTTTTATAATTAGACTATACTGTTCTACATTTTATAATTGAATAAAACATGCAGTCTACAATACTATGCTTACTTTGATTTTTGTTTAAGTGCAGACAGAACCAACCTAATTTCATGTTGTTGTCAGCTTCATTTAATTTTTAATACACACCATTCCTGCACGTCAACCCTGCAACACATTTTTAAAAATGATTTTGCTTGTTTAAGGTGATCGTAATTTCAGGCCGTTGCAGAAGGCATTGTACTAGAATGATCAGGCTATAAATGCTGCGGAGTGTATATCAGGATTTGTACATTGAGAAGGGGTGGTACAGTGCAGTGAATGTCTTGTTTGAATCAATCATATGTGTCTCCCAGCAGTGGCAAAAATTCCAGTCTACTGGAAATCCCTGTCAGAACTACAGCCGAAACATGAAACTGACTGGCAGGGACCATTGGACAGTTATAAGCCTTGCTACATGTTATGCATTTCTCTGCAGAATGTTATTTTAGAAAATGGTTGTGAAGGACCTGCATTTACTTCTAGAGGCAATTATTACCTGGAAGTAAAGCAATTTTGGTCTTGACTAGAATTCCCAGCGGATTGGGATTTTTGCTACTGCACAATACCATTTGATACACCTGCATACTACATCTACATCTGTTTTGTGACCATTTGTCATAAATGTCAAGAGTGGCTGAGACTGCTTGCTTATTCTAAAACTTAGTGTAATTACCTTAATTTAAAGTTGTATGTATGTATTACCTCACTGTCACAACCAATATTTTTACATGAACTTCCTATAGCCATATACAAAGAATTAACATGACAATCATAGAACAAATTGATATTAAATCTGTCTCACTACCCTGGCACCTTGAAATAACTTACACCATTAACAGTTTAGAAAATATTTGGTAAAAGTTATACTTCATCAAGATGTGAGCTAGTAGTAGTTTAATCACAACCATGGGTATTGTCTTCTGTTTAGCGAGAATCGTTCGTTTCTTCAAGAAACACAGGAGTGGAGATTTCCAAGAAAGGAGTTTATTTGTGTGTGCTTCTTATTCCAAAGTAATCTGACAGTCTACCAACATATAGGTTATATACAGAAAAACCACACCTTTTGAGGTTTTAAAGAATTTACATACAGACATACATTGTCAAGGGAGAATCCCATATGGCAGGCTGTAAGATAACCCCAGCCGGTGGTTGTTACATCAAAGGAGCGCACCATGATAGATGCAATCAAGATTAACACAATAGGTAAATAGAACAAAGAGAGGTCTCGCGGGAGATCGGCACACAAATAATGTATGTAGGTTTTTTTCAAAACTGTGATTTTATGCAAATAATTAAAATCAATCCAAGCTGCACTATACCGTATCTTGAAGTAGTTTCTCCACCCCTTACTTGATATATACATTTTATGTGTTTCCACTTAGAATTTCCTATTTAAATGTCCAAAATACACAAAAATTTGGATGGAGGGGGCCACCACTTTGAATCACAGTTCATGCTTCATTATGCTCCATCAGGAACTCTACTCCAGATAAGAACTAATTAGCACAGGTGTCTGTTAGCTAATGGATCAGAGCTAAGCAGTGTTCTACTGCGAACATGTTAGCTTCCTTGTGATGCTGCATCAGTGCTAGTTCAAGACAGTGACTGTCTTCACATATAGCATGTGTTATTCTACATCCCCCTGGTGTGCAATTAGATTTGCAGTTCCAAAATTATTAAATTTGTAGACAGAACAATTCACAAATGTTTCATATAAGTGCTTTATATAAAAAAAAAGACCTATCAACACATACCTTAACTGGCGCTTCACTGTGCTTCTTGATACACCTAATATATTTGCAATCTGTTTACCAGAAAAGTTAAATGATAACATCAACTGTTGTTGTGTTACTTGACACACTGATCTCCCCACGTGCCCTGCACTTCGTGGTACAGTGAAACCGGGCAGTTGTGGCCTGGCGGTTAGGGAACTGGTCTTGTGACTGGAGGGTCGTGGGTTTGATTCCCAGACCTGAGGCCATGACTGAGGTGCCCCTGAGCAAGGCCCTTAACCCTCAATTGCTCACTTGTATAAAAAAGTTAGATAAAAATGTAAGTCGCTCTGGATAAGGGCGTCTGCCAAATGCCATAAATGTAAATGAAACCAGGAAAAGCTATAGTATAAGAGAAAGTAGTGTGAATTAATAAAAATAATAGAAAATGGAAAAAACTAATCATCTTCAGATTTGAAATAGAAAAACCAATGAGCCCAAGTAAAATGATTTGCTTTGGAATTTCATATGTTGGTTATACAGTTATATATTTGGGTATATATAGATATATATCTATAATGGATTTATATTAGGGGTGGGCATAGATTAATTTGTTTAATCTAGATTAATCTCAATGAAATCTTGAAATTAATCTAGATTAATCTAGATTAAAATGGCTCATATGCGTGCTACCCAAGTAATGACTAAAATTCAGTTTTTGAGATAGGGTTTCTTAATACAGAGGGTGCATTAGACCAGGGGCTCATCTCCTGTTTCCAAAATGCATCAATGACTGCTTGAGAAAGCTGTTCTACTTTGATACTTGAAGAAAAAAAAACATGCTCAATAAAATGTAGGCTACTCGTGTTCAACGGTTTATTCAATTAAACATGAATTTGTAAGCCTATAGCCTACTGTACATTAAAAGGGGTTGATAACATATTTAGTCAGCTAAACATAATATTTGAAATGTAAGCCAACATTTAGTACATTTAACCTCACGGACGTAATTTGTGGGGGACTTTTTCAAAAGCCGGGTTTGGTCCTCCCTTAAGACGTCCAAATTTGACGTGTTAACACGGACGTCATTCTAGACGTATTGAGCCAAACGGCGTTCCATACGGTCGCATCGCGAGGTCGTGCACCTCTCGATTTTTGTCCGTGCGAAGTTACAAGGTGGAATTCATGCACTTGTACGGAACTTTGAGGGTCCATTTTCAGTATTTTCCAGCACCTTCAGCTTAATTTACATATTTATACAAATGCACATATACTCGAAATTATTCCAAATAATTCGCTTTTTATCTCATTAAAAGAGATGGTATTGTGTTTGGTAACAGCAGAATAGCTGCATAAGTGCTGCATAATAAGCTTGTTGGCGTTTTAATGTCCATATATTGGCACCTTCCACACCTTCAACATCGAGTGATCGTGGTGGTGAGGGTGAGGAAGGATACCACCCTGGCCCTACCTAGAGACAGTGTTTGCGTTTGCTGGAATGAAAGAAAATTCCTATAGGATGAAGTGCCATCTCTGCCTCCCTAAAGAGGGTGAAATATTGGCCTTCAAAAATTCACCTTCGAACTTGAAGAAACACAATAATGTAAGTTATAAATATAATGTACAGGTGACACGCCAGCTTGAGCTAACATAATTAGCTAATTAACCTAATTATGTTCATGACGTGCTGCAGTGTTCACTTAACATTAGCTGGCAATCATAAAGCCGATGTGTTTTTAGCAACAGTAAAGCCTGCTTTATACCTCCGGACACGGACGAATTTCGTCCGTCCGTACCAAACGTAGCCTCCGTAGGGGGCCACTATACCTCTTTCCGGTTCCAACGTTGTTATGATTTTTTAAAATACATCCTCTAGAGGGCAGTATAGTCAAATTTCCGGCACCGGCGCACCAGCAATCTCCTCCCAGCTGTTTTTGCATCGCTGTTTATCGCGATGACCTGGCACCGTAGCAGAATGTAGCCTCTAACCAACTCGCAAAGTTTCTCTTCTAACTCGAGCGTCATTTTTAAAAGTCCAGTACTCTTCTTCATTGATTTTCCCGAATTGGTGTACGTCCGATGCTTCTGACTCTCTACTGCCCCCTGATTTCCTGTTTATATTGCTCCGTTGCTACGGATTCGTAAGCGCTCTGGCAACGGACCCACTGACGGATGAAACGACCTCCGGAACCGGACGAAAGGGTCCGTATCCGTAATTACCGTAGGGTGTGAATGGGCCTTAAGCCGTGTCTCTATTCATGCTGACTAATCATGTGCCCATTTTTATAGTGTAGTGTTTTTATAGGGTAAGGGCATTTATTGAGGGTAAATGCAGGGCAGTAGGCTCACCCTTAGAGTCCGACGGACAAATTTTACGTCCAAAATACACCTCGTTTTCTTAGCTAAATTAACGTCAAACATATGACGTAGCGGGACATAGGTCATGTTTTTTGTGTACGAAGTGTTAAGCCCAGTTTTTAAAGTTGCTACTTGTTTATACATACAGACGTCTTTGACATCTTTGATTTGTAAATAATATATAAAACAATTGATAATCAAACTTTGATGGCTTTCTTTAATTAATTCAAAACACAATACTTGTACTTTTTACTTTCAGTACTTGAGTAATAAATTTTAGAATAAATTACTTGCAATACTGAAGTACAAAAAATGCCAAATACTTCTGTACTTCTACTTTAGTAAAATTTTTAAAGAACACTTCAACTTCTACTCAAGTCAATTTTTTGATAGAGTACTTGTACTTTTACTCAAGTATGGGTCTATAATACTTTATACAACACTGGTCCCTACTGGGCGACCACCCGCTGTGTTTTCTGTTCAGGGAGATATTCCTTCAGCAGTTACCCAGCGACATTCGCGCAACCTTAGCGGGTTCTACTCTCAGGGATTATCGCGCGTTAGCTAGGGAGGCCGACAAGATTTTCTTGGCCAAGCAGTGTTTTGCAGCCACACGTCTGTACACCTCCGCTCACCTCTGGCGCTGCCGTCTGTGCGTCCATGCCTCCGCCCTCCCCGGCTCTATGTTTTTACCACGCTCGTTTCAGAGCCAAGGCCAGAAGCTGCCGCCCGCCATGCGGTTTCAGGAAGCCGGGAAAAGTGAGGGCCGATGCCTGCTAGCGGCTACAGGCGTCGGCCGTTCTAGTAGCCTGCTTTTCCTGACAGACGTGGTCTCGGGGCGTCGTTTCCACTGCGACACAGGCGCTCAGTTGAGCATTCTGCCCGCCTCCGAGATGGACATGAAGTCAGGCCATGTTGGCCCCGCCCTTGAGGCCGCCAACGGGAGTTCTATTCCCACGTACGCGGTCAGTGCCACTGTGCTTCGGTGGGCGGTGCATGAGCAGTGGTTCGATGGGGCTTGGCACCCCTTGGCATTCTTTAGTCGCCAGCTCTGCCCCGCTGAGTGCAAGTACAGCACGTTTGACCGCGAGCTACTCGCCCTGTACCTGGCTGTGCGGCATTTTCGCTTTCTTCTGGAAGGTCGCCCGTTTACTGCGTTCGTGGACCACAAGCCATTGGCATTCGCGATGGCTAAGGTTTCTGAACCGTGGTTTGCTCGTCAGCAGCGTCAGCTGGTCTTCATCTCAGAGTTCACCACGAACATCCAGCACGTTGCGGGGAAAGACGTGGCCGACTGCCTCTCTCGTGTGGTCATCGGCGCCGTGCACCTCGGCAGCGACTACTCCCGTATGGCAGCAGACCAGGCGTCGGACCCGGAGGCCAAGGTGCACATACACGTTAAGGCCCCGCTGGATTCATTTCCTGTGCCGGAGCGGCGTATCGACCACGTACATGTGGATTTAGTGGGGCCCCTGCCACCATCCCGTGGTTTCTCTCACCTCCTCACCGTCGTCGACAGGACCACGAGGTGGCCGGAAGCCATACCGTTGTCCTCCACTACGGCCTCGGAAGTGGCCCGGGCGTTTATTGGCGTGTGGGTTGCACGGTTTGGCGTCCTGTCGGATATGTCCTCGGACCGCGGGCCTCAGTTCACTTCTGCCCTCTAGAACGGCGTGGCTGCGCGCCTCGGAGTACACTTGCACCGCACGATGGCCTACTACCCCCAGGCCAATGGGCTTTCTGAGCGTTTCCATCGCTCTATGAAAGCTGCGCTCCGGGCCAGCCTCCGGGACGGCGACTGGGTGGATAGGCTCCCCTGGGTCATGCTGGGCCTCAGGTCGACCCCCAAAGAGGATCTCCAGGCTTCTTCGGCCGAACTCTATGGCCAGCCCTTGCGAGTCCCCGGAGATTTTCTCCCTTGTCCTACTGCTCCGTGATCCACCGGCCACCAGCGGCAGGCCCTTCGTGAGTTCTCGGGTGCTTTTGTCCCCGTGCCCACCTCTCAGCATGGCCTACAGCGGTCCCGTTTTCCACCTTCTTTGCGTGCTGCTAAGTTTGTGTTCATACGGCATGATGCGCACCGCAGTCCCCTCCGCCCGGTCTATGATGGCCCTTTCCGAGTGCTGGAGCCGGGGGACAAGTTTTTCAAGGTGGACATCGGGGGCGTCCCCGAGAGCGTTTCGGTGGACCGTCTGAAGCCGGCCCACTTGGACTTGGATGGTGCTGTGGTGACGGCACGTCCAGCGAGCCGTGGGCGGCCCCCGGTCGTTGGTCCTGCCCGTCCTGCTGGTCAACCGGCCGGTTCAACTGCCCCGCCGGCGGGCGGTGTGAGCCGGTCTGGGCGGTTGATTCGTCCCCCTCGCCAGATGGACATGTCTGTTTTTGTGAATTCTGGGGGGGCGTGTGTAGCAACTACTACTCCTCGTAGCGAATTCCCTAACAGACAGGCACTTGGCCACTCAGGGAGTTTTAGTCCTTTAAGTGACACTGGGGGAGCGGCGCCTGCGCACGCCAGGGGAGGGGGACAAAACAGTGCTATTGTTTGAGTTGCGTGGAAAATAAAGTTTCCCTCCTCGGGATTTCTGGATTAAGCACTTTCTACCTCGGTTCCCGAACCCGCTTCAGACTTATACAATTCGCATTTTCTCACTACAATTGCGATAGTAGTAATTCATGAACTGTGAGTTAATAAATACTAACTTCATGCTCAGGACTTTGCTCTGCTAAAAGGTATCACAGCCAGATTTCTTGCGGTTTATGCGGATTTTTACAGAAACCACTCTACCTTGTGAACGGGACTTCAGACTAGCAAGTAGTTACAGTATGCCTCGACTACTAGAGACCAGCTGTTTGCCTCTGGTGGCCATTGTTGGCATGGCAACTAAACCATCCTCGGGCAGGGACGCTACATACCAACATGAAGACCATGAAGTTATAGAAATTAGGACATAAACAAAGAACATAAATGTTTCACGATCCTTTTTGTTGTCTGTTTCACACAGCTTTTGGTTGAATGTGATATTTATGGAAAAAAGATGAGACAATTTTAAAGTTGATTTAAAAAATCATTTTAATTCAAATCATGCCTTTAGAACATTGGTTACCAAAATATTGTAAAACAATTACAGATCACATCGAGTTCCTGGATTTGTCATCAACATGGTAAGAAAAGGCTGGAAGACTAAATGCAAACCCATTATACATCATACAGTCATCATATTCAGGTCTCATACAGTCATATTTGTTGAATTTGGACAGTTATAATCTAGGCCAGGGGTGCCCACAGTTTTCAGCTTGCGAGCTACTTATAAGATGACCAAGTCAGAAAGATCTACCGGGGTGGCGGCGAACGTAATTTGTTGAGTGGATTGCAGATTGGCTACCGTGAATGTCAATCAAAATACAACTGTCAGTGCAGATGTGCGATTCATCTACTACTATTTTATGTGACGCGATCTACGCACATTCCTTCGCGATCGACCGACACTTCCTTCCGATCGACGTAATGAGCACCCCTGATCTAGGCAAATCTAGTCTAGTACATCTCATCACTGCTGAGCCCACGACACATTAACATCACCAGATCTCAAAGCGCTTGTCTGAGAAGAAGAGTCTGTCTGTAATTCTGTTGTTGAAGAGCCTGTAGAAACAAACACACACAATTTTTAGACTCAAATAAATGTCTTCCTTTGTTCTCCTTCATAGGAGTTACACATTAATTAATTTAAATTAACGGGAGCAGGCATTAATAGAGCCAGCTGGGGTCCTGAGAGCAGTGCAGGACATTTATACAGACACCTTGGGGTCCTGAGTGTGAGTCCTGGTGGCAAAGACAAGTAAGACAGGCACAGACAAGACGTCTTGGGTGCGACTAGCAGATGCCCCTTTAGGGTAAGCTAGTGCTAGTGACTATGGCTATGTCTGGTGTACGTTCATTTGCACACAGTGACTACATACGTCTGGTGATTCTCAGTTACTTGGCCTGAAACTGCTGCTGTCAGTCTCATAGTACAGTGGTATTTCTTTTGAGCTTCCTTAGCCTGTTGTGAACCAGTATCGGGTGGATTGTAACCTGTGGTTGGAGAAGTTAACGGTGTTCTTGTGTTTGTAATTCCTTCTGTGTCGGAATCTGAGTCTCTGCTCAGGAGTTGGTGAAATGAGGGGAGTTTAGGGGATGAACAGGTATTGGGGAAAAACTGTCCTGTTCACTAGTGACAGACCTGCAGTGCAGTGGAAGGGTAGTGTGTGTTGTATGTAACTGTGTCCCACACACACGCACACACACACACACACACTCTTACCTCACAGTGTGAATATTGGTGTTGGTGGAGACAGTATCATAGATCCTCTTTGCTGACACATCAGTGATGTCATTGTGACTGAGGCTGAAATTAGATGGATTATAATTACCACATTGTACAGGAATCCCAACACAACAATGTAAATCAACACATTCTTGTACTACTACATTGTGATTTAGAGTGAATTAATAAATATATTTGTGACAGTGGACCTGAGACACTAATTTTCAGATATTTCAATGCTGCATTTTCCTTCATTTCTCATTTTCATGATGTGTTTATGCATCAGGTAAGAAGCTGAAACATGAAGTGTCTGGTCATATTTCTGTTTTTACAGAGAACGTGTGATTCTACAAGATTACTGATTTGACATCACTCCCCACTCTGTGGTCATCATTTCAATTCACAGACCTCTCCACCACTACACAATGATGATCCCGCCCCCCATTCAAACAGCCAATAAGAGAGGTGGTCATTAGCATATGGAACACCCAGAACATTAGGTTTACAAACAGTGTCCTTGAAACAGCATAGTGTTGTAAAACCACTAGTTACACCCATATGGGTGTTGAGTGTGTCCTCAACACCAGACTCTCTCCACCCTCCTTCTCCACTCACTCCAGGACGTGGACTTTGTGGAGCTGTGGACACAGCAGCTGCAGGCAGTGGTCAGTGAGCTGGCAGTGGCTGAGGTCCAGTCTTGACAGCCCTTCAGAATGTTCCAGAACCAGCGCCAGGGACCCATAGGCCTGCTGGTCCAGCCGGGTGTGACTGAGGTCCACCTCCCCACCCAGGGCCCGGGAGAGAGACACAGCACGTCTCACACACTCCAACTCAGACCCGACACGGACCAGAGACAGAAACTGGAGCAGCACGACTTTACTGCACCTGGACACACACACACACACGCACACGCACACACGCACACACACACACACACACACACACACACATTCATTAACATGGACACACACACTCACCAACATGCACAGTTCTATTAATATTAATACACTCACATAACTACTAACATTAATGCTATTTTCACACATTAATATGATATAACTCCTTCTCCTCTGCAGGAAGGTTAGTGTGTGTGTTGTGAGTGGGAGTCTTACTGCAGGGTGACTGTGTGTATAATGGAGAAGAGTTGCTCCACTCCTGCCTCCTCTATCTCACAGTCGTGTAGAGTGAGCTGTGTGTGTGTGTGAGCTCTCTGGATGGCCACGGAGACGACTCTGCAGTCCTCAGTGCTCAGAGTCAGTGTGTGTGTGTGTGAGTCTTCTGTCAGGTCCAGAGCAGAGCTGCAGGAGAAGTCCAGCCTGTGCTGCAGAGCAGAGAGCAGAACTACTGCTGCCCCCTGCTGGAGCTCAGAGACACTGCAGCAGTGGAGCAGCCTCAGCAACAGCAGCCTGTCCACACTGAGAGAAGAGAGACTATTACAGTAAGACATTCAAGACATTCATGTCCACACTGAGAGAAGAGAGACTATTACAGTAAGACATTCAAGACATTCATGTCCACACTGAGAGAAGAGAGACTATTACAGTAAGACATTCAAGACATTCATGTCCACACTGAGAGAAGAGAGACTATTACAGTAAGACATTCAAGACATTCATGTCCACACTGAGAGAAGAGAGACTATTACAGTAAGACATTCAAGACATTCATGTCCACACTGAGAGAAGAGAGACTATTACAGTAAGACATTCAAGTCATTCATGTCCACACTGAGAGAAGAGAGACTATTTCAGTAAGACATTCATGTCCACACTGAGAGAAGAGAGACTATTTCAGTAAGACATTCATGTCCACACTGAGAGGAGAGAGACTATTACAGTAAGACATTCATGTCCACACTGAGAGAAGAGAGACTATTACAGTAAGACATTCATGTCCACACTGAGAGAAGAGAGACTATTACAGTAAGACAACCCCCCCCCCCCCCTCAACAACTTACGTTCGTGAGTGTGTCGCATCGTATCGCATTTGTATCGCATCGCATCGACAAGGGGTTTCAGAGTATTGCAGTTATATCGCATTGTTGGCAGTGTATCGAGATGTGTATCGAATCTAGCTTAGTGGTGACGATATACATCCCTACTACAGATCTGTTGTGTCTCGTTACATGAATGATAAAAGTCCAAACCTGAGGTGGGAGACGTGTTGGAGCAGAGGCACGATGCTCTCCAGCTCCCCCTCTGGTATGGAGGTGAACAGCAGGCTGAGAGAGACTGCTGTGCAGTGCTGGAGGGTGAAGCACAGGGCAGCACAGTGGACAGAGTCCAGCTCTCTGCTGTTCAGGGTGATCCAGTTCTCTGTTGAACTCAACAGACTGTACACACAGTGAGCAGAGCCAGTCTGATAGATCTCTGTGATGATGGACAGTACACAGCTGGGGCTCAGCCTGGGGAGAAGACACACACACACACACACACACACACACACACACACACACACACACACACACACACACACACACACACACACTTTAATTCCCATATCTAACGTTGTGCAGTATACCTAAAGCACATTGGACGTGTCGACTGTTTGAAGAACTTTAAATCTGAGCCACACATCACTGTTGTCTCTCACCTTCTGATCTGAAGTCTGTCCAGTACAGGCAGAAGTTCTCTGGGGTTTTGCTGTCCAATGTCACTCTTCCTAAAGTTCACAGTAACACTGTGATAATGCAGGAAATAGTGAATCACTTCCCAGGTCAGAGTGCAGGAAGTCAGGTCTCCGCCCACTTTCTGCAGGAAGCAGTGAGTAAGCTCCTCCTCCTGAGTTTCATACACCACTACAGTCAGCTGCCGGAGAGTCTCCTTACACAACCTGCACATATACATCAGAAAATGGCATCACAAACTGGTACTTTTATCCATGGACGAAATTTTGATTTCATGGGGGGGGGGGGGGGCACAAATGGCTTGAGAACTAGTGGGGGTTTACAGCTAAACTACAACCTAGTAAGCATCCTCACTTACATAACATTATAACATTATATAACCTGATTTTTGAGTAAAAAAGCAGAATTTGGTTTTGACAAGTGAATGTGAGAAATTGAATAAAATATCCATAATTCTATGCAAGTACTGATCATACATTTTATTTAAAATCAGCTTATCCAAAACTTCCAAACACATGTTGTCTTCAATCATTGTGGGCGGTCTAAAGGGAAACTGGCTTCCGCTTGAGCAGTCGTTTTCTGCATGGTCCTAGTGCTTGATCAGTCTCTATTTAATATATTGGTTATTAACCATAAAAACTGCAGGGGACCAAAACTGGCTTCTGAAAAAGTGCAGTCCCCCCTGACAACTGACAAACCAACCACACAGACCTGATGGTCAGAGGGCCGTGGTGACACAGCAGGACAGTGAGAGACTGGGCCTCCATCTTGTAGTCAGTCAGGTTCAGACACTGGACCCTCCAGAGTCTCAGGAGAGAAGCCAAGCTGCTCAGGACCCTGGACAGCGCCCCCTCTGGCTGCTGTGTGCTGGTGTGGATGAGTGAAAGTTCCTCAACAGTGACTGGAGCAGGAGATCTCACTGTCCTCAGTGTTCGTACCATCTTCACCACCACAGCACCACTCACACTGCACAACAACAAACACCATTTACACCGTTTACTCTTAGTAATTTAACAAAGTCCTGCAATAATAAATGTAATCTACCTCAGAGTAAACTAAATTACTTAGAATATAATAATTCAATAATATAATATAATGTTACGTACCTGAGTGTGCGCAGGCGTGTGATGTGTGTGAACAGAAGCCTGACTCCTCTGAGAGAGATGGCTCGTGGGTTTAGAGTGAGGTTGAGTGTGGAGGCTGAGAGACCCAGCACTCTCCCCACAGCCCTGCAGCTGGGAGTGGACAACTGTCCTCCCAGAGAGAGGGTGAAGTCCAGGGCCTGGAGCAGAGGAGACACCTGTCCTGCCTGATCTCTGGACTGGAGCTCTTTACACAGAGACGGGATGTACGGATCAGGACCACTGCAACAGAAAACAACACAGTTAAATAAGGAAACACATGTAACATTTATATTCTGTATTCATATCAGTCAGTGTTAAAAAGCAAAGGAACAGCACAAGCTATTTTAATCCTAGTTTCATTCTTTAGCATTACAGGCTATATTTATATTCATATTTATATTATGTTTACTTGGAAATACGATAGGCCTATATACTTGAAAACATTAAACAATTGTGAAAAAATATCAGGTACAAATGAAGTGAAAAATAAAATATTCACTTTAAATATTCTGAATATGCTATTCTGAAATGTCAAGTGCAGACCTGAGCTGGGAGATGTAGGGCAGACACTGAAGGAAACTCCTCACTTCACTCTCTTCCTCTGACCAGCCTCTCAGCTCTACAGGTTTCTTCACTGTTTGGAGTTTCAGCACTTCTAGGAAGAGGGAGGTCTTTCTCTTTGAGAGGTCTACGTTCCAGACTGCAGGAGCTGACTGGTAAACTGGCTGTAATGCTGGAAGGAAACTCCTGCCTGTTTGAGTCTCATAGTCCTTCACATGTGAGTACAGATCCAGCAGGAAATCACAAATATCAACCTTCAAATAATTATCATCATCTTCTACAGGGAAGTTTGTGTAGCTGCACACAGATGTCAGCAGTTTAGTGAAACTCTCTCCTGTAGCTGCATCACATTCTGCTGCTGTAACAATCAGCTTCAGCAGAAACTCCACTGCAGATCCCTGTTCTTTATTATGAAGAACATAATCCTCAAACCTGTTGGAATAGAGAGTTCACAGAAAACACAGAATTAGTAGATACAATTAGTAGAAATCAACAGACATAACAGATTAATTCATACAGTTTGCTGTAAACAGACCATCTGTTCTTTATCATAATGAAACCTGTTGGAATAGAGAGTCATACAAAATAAAATGAGCAGAAATAAAAAGTAATAACAGGGACACTGAAATTACATAATTTGGTCAGATAGTTAATGTCTATTACAGTGTCCACACCCTCTATAACTTTTCTTTGCTTCTGTGTTGTTTTTCTCTATGTGTTTGTGGACTAGGACAGACAGAACAAAAACTCCTACAAAGTAAACACACCACATTATCATCATGCTTTACAGGTCTGAGCAATGATCACATTCAGAACAGATGACAAAGCAGCACTTCATTCATTTACTGTCAGCAAACTCTCTCATCTGAATAACTTACAATAACAATTTACAGTGAGTGTAGTGTGAGGAGTCAAGGGGGTCAACCACTACGCTAAACTCTACACTAAATAAAGACGACCCAACTCACAACCTTTAATGAAAAACTCAGTATAAACTAGGGTTGTCCTGATCCGATATTTGGATCGGATCGGCCGCCGATATTAGCAAAAAATGCGTATCGGTATCGGATCGGCAGGCACGAGAAAATGCTCCCGACTAGACTCCCGATCCAGTTTTTTTGAAGTCCGATCCGGGTTTTCCAGCGCACCCATTTAGATAATCCATTCCAGTTTTTGCTGTGGTTTTGCCAGTGAAAGTAAAATCCGGTCCGCATTTTCCAGCACACCTTCAGCACACGAGCATAGCGTCTCCACAATTTAGCTCCGCGGCATCTCCTAACCGCCGTGTAAATTTGAAGTTATCGGTAAAAATGTCAGTTGTGTGGGATTATTTTACCTTAAAGGATGACAAAGAGGTAGAGTGCAACATATGCCGCAGTATCAAGCGTGGTGGTAAAGCTGTAAGAACTTTTAATACAACCAATCTAATCAAGCATTTAGCGAAATACCATCATAAATAACATGACGAGATTCTAAAGAAAACCGAAGACAAAAAGAAAGGTCCTACACAACTAACACTGGCAGAAACTGAGCCGGATACTGCCGGTGTTACGGTCAATTCAGTTCCCCCTGTTCCCCCAAAACGGCGCATGCGCGAAATCAACGAAATCACGCATTAGTCTACTGCTGGGTTATCGCCTTTACTCGATGTGTATACGTTATTATTCGGGTTGGTTTTATTTCTCTAGCTAAAGTTAACTTTGTGTGCTTGTGACTAACTATGCTGTAAAGCTCAGGTGTTTTAGCAGAGGATTAAATGTACAAAAATTACTCCGATGTTTAATTGTTTACGCTACTTTTTCAGCCTCTTGCATTTTTTAGTTCACTTGCATGCTAGCAAGATTTAATGCGTTTTTTTACTATTTAAATTATTTATTTAAACATAAAGAGACGTGTATTGTTCACACTTTAAAGGTTGTTTTTTAACAGACTTATTTGTTGTTTGCTGTGTCCTGGATGTTCTACAGCCTAAAAGGACTTTTACTAAAGACACAAATAAAATGTATTACACGACAAATGTTATCCCATTTGGCTTCACGCAATATTTAAATCACTTGAGCATGTGGTATATTGTTTTTGCTTTACAGAGCAAGTTTTATCCACTGCACAGTGCTTTTACACTAAGAACACAGGGGGAACGGATTTAACCAGAGCCCTGTGAAAAATGGTTCCCCCCTCTTAAATGACAGAAAGTGTACATGTAAGGCACGAAAATTAAGGTGGGGATGTCTTTGACTATCATCCTTGTAAATAACAAGTTTTATCCACTGCACAGTGCTTTTACACTAAGAACACAGGGGGAACGGATTTAACCAGAGACTGGGAAAAATGGTTCCCCATGTAGAATAACTGCTGGAGATGATATAAAGTACAATAATAGTGCTGATTATCTGTATCTGTGTATAATCACTTCATTCAGTGACTTTACAACTATCTGTACCTCCTTTAACACTGAGAACACATGGGGGAACAGGTTTTACCAGAGACTGGGAAATTTGGTTCCCCTTGAAGAATAAAGCTGGAGCTGATATAAAATACAGAAATTATGCTGATTATTTATATCTGTCTATAATCAATTCATTCAGTAACATTTATTCATCCTGTACCTCCTTTAACACTGAGAACACATGGGGGAACAGGTTTTACCAGAGACTGGGACATTTGGTTCCCCTTGTATTCTCAATGTAAATGTGATGCAGATAGTATTAAAGTTACTGAGGGAAATGGTAATCTATATATAGTTTATCAGCATCAATCTTCTTCTTTCTGCAATTCCCATTTAGGGGTCGCCACAGCGGATCAAACTCCTCCATCTGGCCCTGTCTTGAGTGTCCTCCACTGACACACCAGCCACTCTCATATCCTCTACCACTGCATCCATAAACCTCCTCTTAGGTCTACCTCTCCTCTTGCCTGGAAGTTCCATCCTCAAGACCCTCCTACCAATATACCTCTCCTCCCTCCTCTGTACATGTCCAAACCATCTCAATCTCACTTCTCTAACTTTATCTCCAAAACATGCTACGTGTGCTGATCCTCTAATAAACTCATTTCTGATCCTATCCTTCCTTGTCACTCCGAATGAGAATCTCAACATCTTCATCTCAGACAGCTCAATCTCCCTCACCTGTCTCTTTGTCAGTGCCACTGTCTCCAGTCCATACAACATAGCAGGTCTCACTACTGTCCTATAGATCTTTCCTTTCATTCTAGCCGACACCCTTCGATCACAGATCACCCCAGACACTTTATGCCATCCACTCCACCCTGCCTGCACTCTCTTCTTTACCTCTCTTTCACTTCCTCCATTACTCTGTACCCTCGACCCTAAGTAGGTAAACTTGTCAACCTTCACCAAATCAACTCCTTGTAACAGGACCTGTCCACCGTCTGCTCTCTCATTCACACACATGTACTCTGTTTTACTCCTGCTCACTTTCATTCCCCTGCTCTCCAAAGCATATCTGCATCTTTCCAAGCTCACCTCCACCTGCTCCCTACTCTCACTACAGATCACAATGTCATCAGCAAACATTATAGTCCAAGGGGACTCCTGCTTAACCTCATCCGTCAGTCTGTCCATGACAATTGTGAACAGGAAGGGACTCAGGGCTGATCCCTGATGTAGTCCTACCCCCACTTTAAATCCATCTGTCATTCCTACCGCACATCTCACTGCTGTTACACTGTTCCCATACATATTCGGCACCACCCTCACATACTTTTCTGCTACTCCTGACTTCCTCATACAATACCAGAGCTCCTGTCTTGGTACTCCATCATAAGCTTTCTCTAAGTCAACAAACACACAATGTAACTCCTTCTGTCCTTCTCTATACTTTTCCATTAACACTCTCAAAGCAAACATAGCATCTGTGGTGCACTTATCTGGCATGAAACCATACTGCTGCTCACAGATCTCTACCTCTCCTCTAAGCCTAGCTTCCACTACTCTTTCCCAGATTTTCAGGCTGTGACTGATCAACTTTATTCCCCTGTAATTACTACAGCTCTGAACGTCACCTTTATTCTTGAAAATCGGCATCATTATGCTTAGTCTCCACTCCTCAGGCATCTTCTGACCTTCCAAGATTCTGTTAAATAACCCAGTCAAAAACTCCACTGCTGTCTCTCCCAAACATTTCCATGCCTCCACTGGAATATCATCTGGTCCAACTGCCTTACCACACTTCATTCTCTGAATTGCAGCCCTTACTTCCTCCTTGCTTACCTGAGGCACTTCCTGATTCACAACCTCTACCTCTTCTAACCTTCTTTCCCTTTCATTCTTTTGATTCATTAGTTCCTCAAAATACTTCCACCTTCCCAAGACACTCTCCTCACCAGACAACACATTTTCATCTTTATCCTTTATCATCTTAACCTGCTGCACATCCTGCCCATCACGGTTTCTATGTCTGGCCAATCTGTACAGATCCTTTTCCCCTTCCTTAGTGTCCAACTTCTCATACAGCTTGCTATATGCCTTCTCTTTAGCTTCTGCCACTGCTCTCTTTGCCTTACGACACATCTCCTTGTACCTCTGTCTACTTTCTTCATCTCACTGAAAATTCTTTTTAGCCAACCGCTTTCCTCTCAAACTTTCCTGAACTTCCTCATTCCACCACCACAACTCCTTGTCTATCTTCCTCTGTCCTGAGGTCACACCAAATACCTTCCTAGCCACATCCCTCACTGCATTTGAAGTCTCATCCTAGGTATCCAGAACACCACCACCATTACCCAGTACCTGCCTCACCTCATCCCTGAATTTTACACCACAGTCCTCATCCTTTAACTTCCACCACCTGATTTTAGGTTCCACTCTCTTCCTCTTCTTCACCTCCAAAACCATCCTACATATCACCATCCTATGCTGTTTAGCTACACTCTCCCCTGGTAACACCTTGCAATCACTAACCTCTTTCAGGTTTCGTCTCCTACAGAGGATATAGTCGACCTGTGTGCATCTTCCCCCACTCTTATATGTTACCCTGTGCTCTTCCTTTTTCTTAAAGTAAGTGTTAACTACAGCCATCTTTATCCTTTTAGCTAAATCTACCAGCATTTATCCTTTCGTATTCCTTTCTTTAACACCATATCTACCCAACATCTCATCACCACTGTTCCCTCCACCAACATGTCCATTTAAATCTGCTCCAATCACAACTCTCTCTTCTTTAGGAACCTGCAAAACAACTTCATCTAACTCTCTCCAGAATTCTTCTTTCTCCTCCACATCACAACCTACCTGAGGAGCATAAGCACTGATGACATTCATCATCACCCCATCAATCTCTAACTTTACACAGATCACCCTATCACTTACTCGCTTTACCTCCACTAAACTCATCCTTCAGGATTACCCCTACTCCATTTCTCTTCCTGTCTACAACATGATAGAAGAGTTTGAAGCCACCACCAATGCTCCTGGCCTTGCTCCCCTTCCACTTGGTCTCCTGTACACACAGTATATCTATCTTCCTCCTCTCCATCGCATCAGCTAGCTCTCTCCCTTTACCTGTCATAGAGCCCACATTCAACGTACCAACTCTAACCTCCACCTTCCTGCTCTGCCTCCTATCAGCATCAATAATGTACCTTAAATACACTCCGGCTTTATTCTACAAGGGGAACCAAATGTCCCAGTCTCTGGTAAAACCTGTTCCTCCTGTGTTCTCAGTGTTAAGGAGGTACAGGATGAATAAATGTTACTGAATGAATTGATTATAGACAGATATAAATAATCAGCATAATTTCTGTATTTTATATCAGCTCCAGCTTTATTCTTCAAGGGGGAACCAAATTTCCCAGTCTCTGGTTAAATATGTTCCCCCTGTGTTCTCAGTGTAAAGGAGGTACAGATAGTTGTAAAGTCACTGAATGAAGTGATTATACACAGATACAGATAATCAGCACTATTATTGTACTTTATATAATCTCCAGCAGTTATTCTACATGGGGAACCATTTTTCCCAGTCTCTGGTTAAATCCGTTCCCCCTGTGTTCTTAATGTAAAAGCACTGTGCATTGGATAAAACATGTTATTTACAAGGATAAGAGTCAAGTACATCACCACCTTAATTTTCGTGCCTTACATGTACACTTTCTGTCATTTAAGAGGGGGGAACCATTTTTCACAGGGCTCCGGTTAAATCTGTTCCCCCTGTGTTCTTAGTGTAAAAGCACTGTGCATTGGATAAAACTTGCTCTGTAAAGCAAAAACAATATACCACATGCTCAAGTGATTTAAATATTGCGTGAAGCCAAATGGGATAACATTTGTCGTGTAATACATTTTATTTGTGTCTTTAGCAAAAGTCCTTTTAGGCTGTAGAACATCCAGGACACAGCAAACAACAAATAAGTCTGTTAAAAAACAACCTTTAAAGTGTGAACAATACACGTCTCTTTATGTTTAAATAAATAATTTAAATAGTTAAAAAACGCATTAAATCTTGCTAGCATGCAAGTGAACTAAAAAATGCAAGAGGCTGAAAAAGTAGCGTAAACAATTAAACATCGGAGTCATTTTTGTACATTTAATCCTCTGCTAAAACACCTGAGCTTTACAGCATAGTTAGTCACAAGCACACAAAGTTAACTTTAACTAGAGAAACAAAACCAACCCGAATAATAACGTGTACACATCGAGTAAAGGCGATAACCCAGCAGCAGACTAATGCGTGATTTCGTTGATTTCGCGCTTGCGCCGTTTTGGGGGAACAGGGGGAACTGAATTGACCATAACACCGGAACAGGATCCGGGAACTCTTTTGGAGTATTTTGAAGCGCGCGTTCAGGTAACTGTCTGCCTCGATCCGGTAACATTTTATGTTGTCCGCTGTTTGCGTTCCGGCATCGTTTGATTTACAAATTAAGCACTGTTGAAGGGAGTGTATAGATGGGGATGGAGCAGCAAAGTGTGGAGTAGAAGGTATTTTGCTTTTAATTAGTTTAGATATGTGCACGGATTTTTTTTAAGCTTTTAAGTTTACACTTGTTCAAGAGCACTGATGGATGTTAATGTTAATAGACTATTTGTTAATAGACTATTTTCCACTCAGGTTGTGTGTTTTGCTTTTTTAATATAATTTACAATATTATTTGCACTTGTGGCTTTTTAATCCTTGGTTTACTGATGCTATTTCTGTTTGTTATTTAATATTTTGTCTATTTTGAGTTTATTAATTGCTAAATAAACAGGTCAGTTTCTCCTTACCAACCATTGTGTATTATTCAAACACACCTAATTCAGCTGGCTACTTATCAAGAGTAAAACGCTTTTCAACATGAGTTTGACAACAAAGTAAGTTGGCTAAATAACTTTAAACTTTTATACATGCTCGGATAGGCCGATATCGGTATCGGCCTATATCGGTATCGGATCGGAAGTGCAAATAAATATCGGTATCGGATCGGAAGTTCAAAAAGCTGGATCGGGACATCCCTAGTATAAACATTAAACCTGCTTCATACTCACCTGAGCTGGGAGATGTAGGGCAGACACTGAAGGAAACTCCTCACTTCACTCTCTTCATCTGACCAGCCTCTCAGCTCTACTGGTTTCTTCACTGTTTGGAGTTTCAGCACGTCTAGGAAGAGGGAGGTCTTTCTCTCTGAGAGGTCTATGTACCAGACTGCAGGAGCTGACTGGTAAACTGGCTGTAATGCTGGAAAGAAACTCCTGCCTGTTTGAGTCTCATAGTCCTTCACACGTGAGTACAGATCCAGCAGGAAATCACAAATATGAACCTTCAAATAATTATCATCATCTTCTACAGGGAAGTTTATGTAGTTGTACACAGATGTCAGCAGCTTAGTGAAACTCTTTCCTGTAGCTGCATCACACTCTGCTGCTGTAACAATCAGATTCAGCAGAAACTCCACTGCAGATCTTCTCTGTTGTTTATTATAAAAAACACAATACTGAAACCTGTTGGAATAGAGAGTTCACAAAAACACAATTAGTAGATGCAATTAGTAGAAATCAACAGATATAACAGATTAATTTGTACAGTGCTGTAAACAGACCATCTGTTATTTATCATATTGAAACCTGTTGGAATACAGAGTCACACAAAATAAAATCACCAGAAATAAAAAGTAATAACAGGGACACTGAAATGACATAATTTGGTCAGATAGTTGATGTCTATTACAGTGTCCACACCCTCTATTACTTTTCTTTTCTTCTGTGTTGTTTTTCTCTATGTGTTTGTGGACTAGGACAGACAGAACAAAAACTCTTACAAAGTAAACACACAACATTGTCATCATGCTTTACAGGTCTGAGCACTGATCACATTCAGAACAGATGACAAAGCAACATTTCATTCATTTACAGTCAGCAAACTCTCTCATCCAAATAACTTACAATAACATTTCACAGTGAGTGTAGTGTGAGGAGTCAAGGGGGAATCAACCACTACGCTAAACTCTACACTAAATAAAGACGACCCAACTCACAACCTTTAATGAAAAACTCAGTATAAACATTACACCTGCTTCTCACTCACCTGAGCTGGGAGATGTAGGGCAGACACTGAAGGAAACTCCTCACTTCACTCTCTTCATCTGACCAGCCTCTCAGCTCTACTGGTTTCTTCACTGTTTGGAGTTTCAGCACTTCTAGGAAGAAGGAGGTCTTTCTCTTTGAGAGGTCTATGTTCCAGACTGCAGGAGCTGACTGGTAAACTGGCTGTAATGCTGGAAGGACACTCCTGCCTGTTTGAGTCTCATAGTCCTTCACACGTGAGCACAGATCCAGCAGGAAATTGCAAATATCAAACTTGACATCATCATCATCTACAGGGAAGTTTGTGTAGCTGCACACAGATGTCAGCAGCTTAGTGAAACTCTCTTCTGTAGCTGCATCACACTCTGCTGCTGTAACAATCAGATTCAGCAGAAACTCAACTGCAGATCTTCTCTGTTCTTTATTATCAAGAACATCATAATCAAACCTGTTGGAATAGAGAGTTCACAGAAAACAAAAAAATAGATACAATTAGTGCAAATCAACAGACATAACAGATTAATTTGTACAGTTTGCTGTAAACAGACCATTTCCAGTACAGTAACACCACTAGTCTGAACGCTGGTTCATGTCTCCTCTAAACACACAGACCTGCCTGCATGTGTTTGTGGGTAATGAGAGACGCAGCATAACAGACCAAAGAAATCTTGAGTGTAACACAAGAAATTCATCACAACCATATAGAATTTCACATTTCACACCCCTATCATATAACATGTTTAACTGTATCTCCTCTTTCACACACACACTAGTAAGGATGTCTCAGTGTGTGTGTGTGTGTGTGTGTGTGTGTGTGTGTGTGCGTGTGTGTGTGTGTGTGTGTGTGTGGACCTGTGTGTGCAGCTTGGTACACTTAATCACGTTAGTGTCTTCACTTTTCTTGTTTCACTTAATTTATCTTTTAACATTTCATTATAGAAAATCTGACAAGGAATTTAGTGAAGCTGTGTCCTCTCCAGACAGACTAGTCCACAGTCCTGATCTGTTTAGTGAAGCTGTGTCCTCTAGTCCACAGTCCTGATCTGTTTAGTGAAGCTGTGTCCTCTCCAGACAGGCTAGTCCACAGTCCTGATCTGTTTAGTGAAGCTGTGTCCTCTCCAGACAGGCTAGTCCACAGTCCTGATCTGTTTAGTTAAGCTGTGTCCTCTCCAGACAGGCTAGTCCACAGTCCTGATCTGTTTAGTGAAGCTGTGTCCTCTCCAGACAGGCTAGTCCACAGTCCTGATCTGTTTAGTGAAGCTGTGTCCTCTCCAGACAGGCTAGTCCACAGTCCTGATCTGTTTAGTGAAGCTGTGTCCTCTCCAGACAGGCTAGTCCACAGTCCTGATCTGGTTAGTGAAGCTGTGTCCAGAGACCTGATCTGTTTTTCTGCTGTGTCCGCTCTGTTTACTCCTGATATCAGCTGATCACACTGCAACTGGACAACAAGGAGGAAGAAACAGCGCAGAAGGAAATAGAGGACAAGACGAAGGAGAATTATGGAGAAGAGGACATGTAAGATTATGGAGAAGAGGACATGTAAGATTATGGAGAAGAGGACATGTAAGATTATGGAGAAGAGGACATATAAGATTATGGAGAAGAGGACATGTAAGATTATGGAGAAGAGGACATGTAAGATTATGGAGAAGAGGACATATAAGATTATGGAGAAGAGGACATGTAAGATTATGGAGAAGAGGACATATGAGATTATGGAGAAGAGGACATGTAAGATTATGGAGAAGAGGACATGTAAGATTATGGAGAAGAGGACGTACATGTTCATCCTATCCAATCATAGCCTATAGGTTAACAACACTAGTCAGGTGTCAGAGGGAGTACCGGCACCGGGAGTTTGATATGTTTTACGGAGACATGGACACCAGGACATTCCAGATGATGTTTCCATCGATGGTTTTCAGACCATTCGGACCGAGAGTGTAATGAGAGAGGAAAGCGCAACGGAGGAGGGCTGGATGTGCTAGTTAATAACTGCTGGAGTTACCCCCTGATAGACCACGCACTCACCCGCTCACTACTGATAGACCACTGCACTCACCCCCCTCACTACTGATAGACCACTCACCCCCCCACTACTGATAGAACATTCACCTCCCCACTACTGATAGAGAAACCTTTAAAGGGCTCCTTTGAGGAGACCCCTACCGTTCCAGATCTAGTTTTTAAAATGTTCCTTCTATGTCAGCAGCAGGCTCGCTTAGAAGTAGAGGCACTACGTAAGGAAAATAGACTCCTCAAACAGGACACTGCTAAGCTCAGTTCTGAGGTTGAAAGCCTTCGCCTCAACCTTCAACTGACCACTCATGCGCTGAATGACGTGCTCACCGTAAGTGAACGTCACACGGGCTTAACAGAAACTGCCCGCCTCCAAAGGGAGAGTGAGCTTGCTCGTGCGAGAGCGCAAGATTTCCTTGCAACTAGATCTGGCACCTCTAGACCTTCTTTATTAGTTACAGTAGAAAGCCAATATAGTCAGCACTCCACAGGTGATGATGCACCTGTCGTACATCCTAAGGCCCCGGCTCCAGTCCCCATGAGTCTTAGGTTAGATGTAACTAGTTCTTCCTCAGAGTATCCATATGATACTACTGACGGTTCAGCTTCTGAAGCTCAAAGTGAAGCCTCTGTGGAGAATCACCCTCCTAGAGCAGATGCCCTGTCTGCATCCTCTTGCTACGAGTCAGCAGAGCCCTCTTACTTGTCCTTAGCTTCTGCCCCCTTACTCTTGAGTAACAAAGAGAGTAATACTAATCCTGCTATATATTTTGGCCCTCCTTATTCTCTGCATGATGTCCAGACCAGGGACATCCCGTCAGGTACAGCAGCTAGGAAGCCTTACTTAAAAGCTGAGCATCATTCCACTGACCCACGCACAGGCTGGGAGAGTGACGTACATGTTCCAGCTTCTTCCTCAGGGAGAAATGCAGGTATTTCTCAACTTGAGATGCGCAAAGGCTCACTGTTGCCGCCTATGGACAGAGACCAGGAAGGTAGAAAGCATGCTTGTGACCATTATCCTCTGCATGATGTCCAGACCAGGGACATCTCATTAGGTACCACAGTTAGGAAGCCTTGTATGAACGCTGAGCATCATTCCACTGACCCACGCACAGGCTGGCACAGTGACGTACATGCTCCAGCTATTTCCTCAAGAGGAAGTGCAGAAATTTCCCAACTTGAGATGCACAAAGGCTCACTGTTGCCCCCTATAGACACAGAGCAGGACGGCAGAAGGCATGCTGATGTACACCACTGGCAGAACGTACAGACAAGGGATGTCTCACCAGGTAGAGCAGATAACAGTCCTTACTTAAACGCTGAGCATCATTCCACTGACCCACGCACAGGCTGGCACAGTGACGTACATGCTACAGCTTTTTCCTCAAGGAGAAATACAGATATTTCTCAACTTGAGATGCATAAAGGCTCATTACTGCCACCTAGGCACAGAGAGACAGGAGGCAGTAGGCATCATATTGACCAAGAGTTACAACACTTGGACAGGGAAGGTCCACCTTCCTATTCTAATAAACATGTCCTTGAACATTTCCCTCGTTTAAAGCTGTTAGATTCACTAGCCAAGGACATGGAGCCATTTGACCCAGCAAGTTCAAACTACCATGTTGAAGACTACCTCAAAGAAATTGAGCGTAGCCTCTCGGACTTGCCTTATGCAACAGAACGAGAGAAAGTGAAGCTAATTTGGAAAACCACCTCTAGATCAGTTCACACGTTCATAGAGTCACAGCCGTTTTCCATTAGGGACAGTTACACTCAGCTTTGTAAAGACGAAGCGTCAGCATTCATGTTGGCCATTAAAATTAAGCACAAGCGTTCAGAGCATCCCAGAGATTACTTTAATCGCTTGAAACAAACATTTTTCCAGGGAAGAAATGGACCAGGTCTCACAGAAGACCGAACCTTCAAATCCCTATTTTTGCACAATCTCCACCCTTGTGTGAGAACCCATGTCACACTTTTAGCACGCCAAGGTGACCTGTCGATGCGTGAGATCAGAAAGACCATGCGGACAGTTTAGGAGACTGTTGTGCAGCCCAGTATGCCTGAAGGAGACTCCAAAGAGCTCCAAGATCCTCCCTATGTTTTCCCTGTAGATTCAGACACTGTTCTTTCTGCAAGCCCCTCTCACTACTCTCGTCACAGGGACAGAGCCAAGAGGTGGAAAGAGAGGCAGAACCAGTGGAAGGGGGGACAGCCATAGATAAGGATCAGGTAGTGGACCTCCAGCCTGAGCCAGGGGGGAGGTAGAACTGACTTTATACGAAGTTACATGTAAACCTTCAGCCTGTAAACATGTAGCTATGTTTCCAGATCTCTAACCCTTTAAAGGGAGATGTTCCTGGCATCATCTCCGCCCACATCTCTGCATTTTCAATGCAGTAGGTTCTCTACTAAGGGGGGTGTACCCGGCGTTACCTCCTAACTGCTATACTACATTTTACCCCTCACACATCTTGTACTCTCTTCTCTACCAGCATAGCAAGAGCTGTTAAGTTTTGAGACGCTATATGGCAGTCCAGCTTTGTCTAACAAGACTAGTGAAACCGTTTCTCAAATGTGCACAGAATATAGGAAAGCACATCCGCTACCACTGTGATGCAGACTTGGCGAATAAGTCTGGCATAAAGTGCATAACTATTCGTCAGAACCACTAGAGTTGTTTTTGCATGATGACAGCTCCTGATGCTCAAGTGTACACTTAGCAATAGCAGCATTAGAAATGCATTTTGGTTGTTTAAATACTTCACTGTCACAAGATAGGATGAGGCATTACACCTCAGTTAAACCCCCATTTACATTTTACAATTTACAATTACCTTTAGATCCCACAAGGAACCACACTCTAACTAGACATTAACCCAAATGTCCATCGTGGTCCGAGATCCTTCACTTTAAACATTGTTAGGTTTGTTCCAGCCAACAGACTAACACCAACATGTGCTAACTCCACACCTTTCTCCATGCCTGATGTACTTCCTCTCCTCCATCAAAGGCATTTAACCCTGCATGTGACCTTGTTTTCTTCGTATAAAGCAGGGGTGTCAAACTCATTTCGCATCGTGGGCCACATACGGCCTAGGGAGATGTCAAGTGGGCCGGACCATTAAAATTATACCATACTCTGCTATAAATAACCAAAATATCATGTCTTTCCTTTGTTTTGGTGTAAAGAAGCACAAGAACATTAGGAAAATATTGAAATTTAATGAACTATCCTTTTACAAAACATTTGCAACTGATCAAAAGCAACTGATCCCACTGATTGTACAAAGGCACAAAACTTTAATTGGTACTGAAAAATATAGTAATGCACTTTAAGATTAAATGAGACTTTTAAAGAAAGGAATTTTTAAACCACTTACACATACGCATATAAAATCTAAATGTAATCCCTGCGTACACCTTACAAACTAAGGAGAGTGATTTTAAATGTGTAATGAAGAAAGTGTTCGCCTGTCCTGTAAATCTGTAAACTTCATACATGAAACATACAATACATACTGAAAATGTATGGAGTTGTATGAACAGTAGAATTCCATCACACAACTTTTGTTTTGAAGCTGCTGACTAACATTAAAGTGCACATTTTTTAAATCACCACAGTAAGGATTCATCTTCACAGAGCTGTATTCTTTCAATGCAAACAGTATCTAAGGCAGCATTTTAAAGGTGTTAGTCTAGTCTGGACTTGTATTTGTTCCTGAAACTTGGCATCTTTTGGCCTGTACAAGTGCATCAACACCAGGTGTCATGTCCTGACTAGCTGTCACTTTCAGAATGTCATTTAAGTGCTTGTTTGTGAGCCTTGAACGCATTTTTGTTTTATTGATATTCATCACTGAGAAAATTTGTTCACAAAGGTAGGTTGTCCCAAACATGCACAAAATTTTAGCAGCCAGGGCTGTTAATTTGGGGTACCCTGGTAGTAGATACTGATAAAATCTGTCCAGACCTACAGAGGCAAATTTGCCCTTCAAATCTGCATCACACTGCAAATCAATTATCTCTAGCTGAATTTCGACCGGCAGATCAGAAGCTTTAACTGTGAAAGGTGAGCGAAAAACTGAAAATTCTGTCTCAAGTTCACCAAATACCTGAAAACGTTTCTCAAACTCCCGCAGTAGTCCTGCAATTTTGTCTTTGTACCGTTTCATGTCCGCATCAGGTCTGGTCACACACACATCTCTCAGGCAGGGGAAATGAGTAGGGTTGCCATTTGCCAGTTGCATCTCCCACAAAGTCAGCTTCAACTTAAATGCATGTATGTTGTCAGAAAACTGTGTGACAACTTTTTTGCGGCCTTGCAACATTTTGTTCAGATTGTTCAAGTGTTCAGTAATATCAACCAAGAATGCAAGGTCCCGTAGCCATTCCTGAGATTGTAATTCCAACACCGGTTTTCCTTTTTTCTCCATGAACTGTCCGATTTCCTCTCGTAGATCAAAGAAATGCCTCAGCACAGCGCCTCGGCTTAACCATCTCACTTCAGTGTGGTATGGCAGGCTGTGGGTAATGTTGCTGTCGCTGAGAAGTTTGTCAAACTGACGATGGTTCAGACCTCTGGACCGGATGAAATTTACAGTGCGAACAACCACCTCCATGACGTGGTCCATTTTCAGCGACTTGCAACACAATGCCTCCTGGTGCAAAATACAGTGAAATGTCCAGAAACGATCTCCTCCATTAAGGGCTTGTACTTTGTCTTTGAACTTTGTCGCGACACCTGCTTTCTTTCCGACCATGGATGGCGCGCCGTCTGTAGCCAGGCTGACAGCGCGGGACCAGTCCACTCCAACTCTGTCCAATGCAGCAACGACAGAGCCGAAAATGTCCTCGGCTGTTGTGGTGTCCATCATTGGCACCAACTCAAGAAACTCTTCAGTAACAGTCAATGTCTCATCAACTCCTCGAATAAATATGGCCAGTTGGGCCACGTCTGTGATGTCAGTGCTCTCGTCAATTGCCACGGAAAATGCAATAAATGACTTGGCTCTCTGTTTCAATTGACTGTCTAAATCTGCCGATAGTTCCGAAATCCTCTCTGCTATAGTATTCCTCGTCAGGCTAATATTGCCAAAAGCTTGTCGCTTCTCGGGACATACAAGTTCAGCCGCCTTCATCATGCATCGTTTAACAAAGTCACCGTCGGAATACGGCTTCGATGCTAATGCTATTTCGCTAGCAATTAGGTAGCTGGCTTTTACCGCTGCTTCACTGACTTCTCGGCTCTTGATGAAAGTTGACTGCTGTTTCCTCAGACCCGCCAGCAATTCGTTAATCTTATCTCTTCTCAGTTGTCCTTGCAAGCCGTCATATTTTTCGCTATGATGAGTCTCGTAGTGGCGTCGAATATTATATTCCTTCAATACCGAAACTTGTTGCAAACACACCAAGCACGAAGGTTTTCCGTGCATCTCTGTAAATAAATAGGACGTGGTCCATTTTTCTTTGAAAATTCTACACTCCTTATCTACTTTTCTCCGTTTGGATAACGACATTTTGGCTAATGAGGGTGTAGCGGAGAGGTAGAGACCAATTAACAACGTCGTAACAAGCAGCAGATGGCGCATTGATACCGTCTGCTGTTTTCAGTCTGTCTCAGTGATGCGGCTTGTCTTCTACTCTGATGGAAAGAGTGACGGATAATCCATGAATTGCAGCGAATTAAAAATATTAATTCCATGTCTTTTATGCATTTTTTCCACTTTCAAATTATCCTGCGGGCCTGATCGAACCTCCTTGGGGGCCGGTTCCGGCCCGCGGGCCGTATGTTTGACACCCCTGGTATAAAGCCAAGAGAAATCTAAGCCATGCATTATTCTTTCATTGTTTTTTTTCTTGATTTGGTTAACCTTAGTTACTGTTCAAGAACTGCCCAGTAGTGAACGTGTTGCCCAGATGTGTGTCTACAGCATCTCCCAGCCATCTCATGGATCATGCTATGAGCGGGATGGACAACTGACTCATGGAATTGATCACCTCCCAGTGGATGCTACAAGGAACATGGACTGCATGGATAACCTTTTGTGCTCTTCAGGACTGTGACGTCAGCCCCAGTCTGAAGACCAAGGGGGGAATGTAGGTACCTTGCTAAACCAGCAGGTGGCAGTACCACTGGCAACACATGGAACAAGCTTGCTTTGACGGAAGTAAGGGTGTGTCTACAGTTCAGGTGTTTAAATACCCTGAACAGCCATTCATCTCTCTCTCTCTGGTTTGACTGACACCGAGGTTAGACCTATTAAAGAGAGGCTCCGTCATTTCTCTCTCTCTGGTTTGACTGACACCGAGGTTAGACCTATTAAAGAGAGGCTCCGTCATTTCTCTCTCTCTGGTTTGACCGACACATAGGTTAGACCTATTAAAGAGAGGCTCCGTAATATCTCTCTCTGGTTTGACTGACACCGAGGTTAGACCTATTAAAGAGAGGCTCCGCCATTTCTCTCTCTCCGGTTTTTCTTTGAGAACATGCGAACTTTGCAACGACTAACAGCAAACAGCTGAAAGTCGTACTATTTAATTAACGAGCCCGAGTTACGGTGTAATCTAACCAGCAACCGATCAACGTTACCGCGACAACAGATTCACCGAACTACTTCAATCAAGCTTGCTAACACGGCCACACGGACTGAAACAAAGGCGATCAATTCCCTGTAGTTAAACCGTGAACGAGACTCTCATTCCTGGACCTCATATCCAGAAGGACGATTCCCAGCACACCTGGACGACATCGCTTTATCAACGAGGAGCCTGCGGTGGAAATTCCCTCCTAATTCCAGGAGAATTCAGGGAGGACGAGGAAACCACCCAAAACCCTCGACACGTGAGACTCTTACCGCTGGGCATAGTTTATAGAAGGGCAAAGTTACTTGAACTGCAGAGTTAACCAAGTTTTCTGTTAATACATTCTGAATGTGTTTAACTTTTATTTCATAATCTTCATCGAGATTTGTACATACAAAGTTATCTTTGCTGTGCATGCCACCATCTTTTATTTATCTTATTAATGGACAACTTGTAGTCTTCCCCATTCTCAGACACACCACATTAATTTTTAGTTATTTAGCCAGCGCTATTACCCTTTGTTCTGACCACGTTGGAATAAACCAGCTGAGCTCATTAACACAGTCGCGCTGCTCTACTGTTTAAAGTCGGCGCCATTTTAGTTGCTTTGTTCTCTATAGGAGAACTGAGATTACAACTCCGCCTCCTCACACGCACAAGCGCGTGCACACATTACACTCCTCCCCTTTTTACACACACACACTAAATATCCAGTCTTCACTGTAAATATACTGATCCTTGTTGATGCGGTTTGTTTTAGAATAGTTGGTTTTAAATAAATGTATCATTTATTTTCACCAAATTGTCTGTGTTGATGTCATTCAAAAGTAGTTGTTGCCAAAACCTCCAAAGAATTCATAGTTAAATCCTTCAGATACCAAACCATTAATTACCCTTAGTTGATAACTAAATGTTATGGTTCTGGTATAATTAGAATATGAGACTGATTCTAAATTAATGAGACTGATTAATAATTAAGGTAAAACAAATTATATCTACTTTAAAGGATTAGTAGGTGAAACCCCTACATCCATGTGCCCTTTAATCCCACTGTAACGGCTGTGGGAATTATAAGTGTAATGAGAGATCATCATGATGTTGATTATAAGCTTAACTAACTATGCATTAATAAAGTAAAAGTGTTAATTGTAATGTTCTGCAGAAAACTAGATTGTGAAGTGAATGGAAGAGTACAAGAAAATAGTCCTAGAAAATTAGACAGGACATGGTGTGACTCTGGCAGAGCCCACACTCTCTTTCTGATAAGGTAGCAGGTGTGAGTAACAAGGGTGGGGGCTACTCTCACGGAGACAAAATACTCTGTGTGAACTAAGTTTTGGTTCAAGTATGTGGGGTTGGCAAACTTTCTGGTCAAGGTTCAAACAAAAAAGCAAATCAAGACATTTACACATCTAACCTGGATTATCTGCTGATCACACATAGAGAGACACGAACTCTCAGCAAAGAACATGACCAATCTCATTAATGTACAAAACAACAATTCTATAGTTACATGTGACTCCTGTGTTTCTTTTAAAAACATCTCACTCACCTGAGCTGGGAAGGAAACAGTGAAGGAAACTCCTCACTTCACTCTCTTCATCTGACCAGCCCCACAACTTTACTGGAGTAGCTTCAAGTCCAGCAACAACAGAAGAGCAAAGAGCACCGTGGACACGGCCAACGAGATAAATGTTCTTTAACAGATCTGACACTGCAGACTCTGTCCTCCCCCGTCAAGACTACTGATAGACCACTCACCCCCTCACTACTGATAGACCACTCACCCCCCACTACTGATAGACCACTCACCCCCCCCACTACTGATAGACCACTCACCCCCCCACTACTGATAGACCACTCACCCCCACTACTGATAGACCACACACCCCCATCTCTACTGATAGACCACTCACCCACCACTACTGAAAGACCACTCACTACTGATAGACCACTCACCCCCTCACTACTGATAGACCACTCACCCCCTCTCACTCTTGATAGCCCATTCCACTCACCCCCCTCCTGATAGACCACTCCACTCACCCACCTCTCGCTACTGATAGCCCACTCTACTCAGACCCCTCCCCCCGATATCCTGCCCCCCTCCTGTGACAGCCCACCTCTCACCTCCACCCCTCCCCCACCCGTCACGTCTACAGTGAGACTCACTGCTGACCAGGTAAGAAGACTAAAGAGACTCCACACAGACACAACTGCAGGTCCTGATGGGTCCCCTCCAGGGTGCTTAAAGCCTGTGCTACCCAGTGTTGTGGAGTACTGCACCATGTCTTCAACATGAACCTGAGTCTCCAGAGGGTCCCCGTGATGTGGAAGACGTCCTACATTATTCCTGTTCTGAAGACGCCGTGACCCAGTGACCTTAAGGACTACAGTACAGTGGCACTGATGTCCACGTCATGAAGACCATGGACAGGGTCATCCTGGATCAGCACTGTTGGGGTCATGTCTTTTGACTTCTCCAGTGCATTTCACAGTATCTGACCTACTCTTCTGGGTGACAAGATGACAGTGATACAGGTTGATGCTCCCCTTATGCTCTCGAACGTAAGTTCACACATGTGACGGAGTGTTTTTCAATAGCCCTGAAATTAATGCTCCGGTTTAAAATGAATTCTCCCGTCAAAATTAAAAAATATTTAAAATAATTTATTCTGGGTCCGGATGGGATGGTATTTGGGTCCGTATCCAGTTAATCAGGAATGAGATTGGGTCCGGACACGACTGCATTCGGGTCCGGATCCGGACCGCGGTCCGCCTGTTGGTGACCTCTGCTCTATGTTCAGGATCTTCTGTGAGTCTGTGGTGGTGAGTTCTATCCTCTATGTTCAGGATCTTCTATGAGTCTGTGGTGGTGAGTTCTATCCTCTATGTTCAGGATCTTCTATGAGTCTGTGGTGGTGAGTTCTGTCCTCTATGTTCAGGATCTTCTATGAGTCTGTGGTGGTGAGGTCTATCCTCTATGTTCAGGATCTTCTATGAGTCTGAGTTGGTGAGTTCTATCCTCTATGTTCAGGATCTTCTATGAGTTTGTGGTGGTGAGTTCTATCTTCTATCTTGTTGTATGCTGGGGCAGCAGGCTGAGGGTGACAGATGTCAACAGATACAACAAACTGATCCACAAGGCCGGTGACGTTGTGGGTGTGGAGCTGGACTCACTAAAAGTGCTGTCTAACCCGCAGGACATTATGGAGAATATCTACCACCCAATTTACAACACACTGGTGGTGAGACACCATGAGTCCACACCATCGACACAGCAGATAAACTAATGACACTTTATTAATATAACTAATAGGGATGCAAATGATTAATCGACTTTCGATTAATTGTCGATCAAGAGGTTACTCGATCAAAATGTATTAATCACGATTAATCGTTAGAGAGCGCTCCTGTGGTAACTTGGACAGAGCGTAAGAACGAGAGGTGAACACGTGTTGCGAAAGACCAGCGTGGAAAACAAAATGAAGCGGGCGAAAAGACGTGCAGTGTCTAAACAAAGCTAGATACTGCTACTGCTGTAACCCTTACAACAGATTGTTGGACGGCTCTAACATAGGGTGACCAAACGTCCGTATTTCCCGGGACATGTCCGTATTTCACGTCCGGCGTCCCGGGTTTTTTTTCTAAAATGAGGAAATGTCCTGGTTTTTATATTACCTTCATCGGGCATGGAATCCCCGAGCTCAACAACTTACGTTCTCCCCCCCCCCTCCCCTCAACAACTTACACACAAAGTGTCCTGGTTTTCCCAAATAAAAATATGGTCACCCTATCTAGCAACAGAAAGTTACATTACCGTGACGTGCCACTACACTGACGAGAACTGGCAGCTAAAATCTGCAGTGCTGATTACGACGAACATGTTGGACACACCGCTGACAATTTAGCTGACAAGCTCAATGATGTTGTGGAGACTTGGGCACTCTCCGGTCGCGTTACAGCGTGTGTTCACGACAACGCTAGAAACATTGTCCAAGCATAGGCTCAATAATATTCTGTTTGGCTCTTTATTTAATTTCTTCTTTTAAAAAAATTAATGTCTAATGTTTCAAATGGAGCCAGTCCTTAATTTATTCCTTTTTTTAAATGAAAAGAATGTATTTTGTTATACCATAAAAATTTCCTAATGCATAATTACTTGAGCAATATATCATATAATACAATATAATTATCATAATATAATATATACTTTTTGAACAAAGTGTTTTAACTATTTAGCTGATATTTTTAAAGGCCCTATTGAAACACTGAAATTCACCGCTTATCGATTAATCGAAAGTCGATCGATAAGATCAATCAACTAATGATTAATGAATTAATCGATAATTTGCATCCCTAATAACTAATAATACACACACAAGTTCTGTCTCTCACCCTCGACACTCCACAGTGTCACATACGTTTTGAAGTCAAATTAAAAAGTGAATATTGTGTGCTACTCATTATTTTAACCAATCCAGTAACGTGTTACTTCAACATTAGTTTTTATTGCAGCCCAATCACATTTGCCAGTGTTGCATGATCCCTGTCTGTGTTCATGAAGTCTCAAGAGACCTCACACATGGTCATCAGAAGACTTTGAGGTTTTGGGATCCTTCAGATGTTGAAGGACCTCATTTCACTTCCTGCTTTCCTCCTGTACAGACGCTTTTCTGTCAGCTCTGCTTGTCCTTTCATTTATTTGAGTTATTTTTACAAGTTAAAAGGATCCATTACTCGTTACTTCACTTGGTAAGCTTTTTTACATTCATCTATAAAGGATTATTTAGCATTTTTTACATTCCGACAGTCCCACACTGCGAGTGAACTGTTTTTTGCGCCTCATCCTTGTGAGTGGTTTTTGTGCACTGTTTTATCAGCAGCTGATATTGTTTTCAGCTGTGAAATACCTGCCAGAACTTATTGGGTGTTATTTTTGCACTTTGGATTTTTAACTTGGATATTTGAGCCTTGTGCCCGGTGCTTTTGCGAT
Source organism: Brachyhypopomus gauderio (assembly GCF_052324685.1). Taxonomy (NCBI): domain Eukaryota; kingdom Metazoa; phylum Chordata; class Actinopteri; order Gymnotiformes; family Hypopomidae; genus Brachyhypopomus; species Brachyhypopomus gauderio. Next base: position 47,704,670 of record NC_135211.1, on the reverse strand, counting down.
TATGGCTCATGCTTCCACATCATCTATTTGCTCTGAGTGTATCAAACTGTCTCAGAGGGTTGCAGAACTTCAGGAAAGAATCCATACCTTACATTCTATAAGGGAGGAGGAAGAATATCTGGACTCGATTCTTGCCACACAAACCGCTGACAAAACCGTCCCTGTGACTGGCAAAGAAAGAGACGTTTCTCTCCATTGTCGCTGGGATGTACTGGGGGCAAAGCCTAAGCTCATCTTGGCCTCAACTCCTAATCCTGTTAACAATAACAATGATAAGGGCTGGACTCTTGTTCGGGGGAAGGAATGTAGCAGAAACCAGCACAGCAGCGGCGGCAAGCAGCAATCTTCAGAACAGAACATTCTTCTCGATAACAGATATGAAGCTCTTGCCTCAACTGAAGTAGCAGAAACTGAGCAGTCTCATCACAACATACTGCCTCCCTCTCCAGGACATCAAGGACATCAAACGCACCCCAATCAGCATCAGAGATCCGACTCCAGTCTGGCTGCTAAGCTTGCAAATAACTCTGGCCATTCGCAGACCAACCACCAGGCTGCCAACTGTGTTAGCCAGCAGCATGCTAACAAGCATGCTAAGAGGGTTAGCCATCGGGGTGGTAACCATGTTGGCCATCGGGGTGGTAACCATGTTGGCCATCGGGGTGGTAACCATGCTGGCCATCGGGGTGGTAACCATGCTGGCCATCGGGGTGGTAACCATGCTGGCCATCGGGGTGGTAACCATGTTAGCCGCCGAGGCATTAACGGTGAAAGAAGACGAGGAACACCGCCACAGCCCAAAACGCTGCTAATCGGGGACTCAGTCATCAGAGATGTATGGAGCAACAGTATTAAGGCCTTTTGCTTTCCTCGTGTTACTGTCTGTGAAGTGATACCCATGATTCCACACATATTGCATGACCATCCAGCTACGGAAAGACTGATTGTACATGTCGGCTCTAGCGATGTTTACAAACAACAGTCTGAGATACTGAAACAGGATTTTAACCATCTGCTCGACATTCTGAAGTTTTCCCGGTGTGAAGTGTTCATTTCTGGACCGATACCAACTGCACGTCGAGGCATTGGTCACTTTACCAGACTGCTGGCTCTAAACAGCTGGCTCACTACAGCCTGTGCACATCGGAAGGTAAACTTCATTGACAATTTCAATATTTTTTGGAGGCGTCCTGAGCTTTTTAAACCTGATCAGCTTCACCCTAACAGGGCTGGGACTCAAATGCTTGTGGATAATCTAATGTATGGAATCACTCACATGCGGAATCTGCACCCAACCGCCAGCAGTAACGTCAGTAATGTCAGTCAAGGAGCCAGGAGCCCACCATCTCCTGTCAGAGAATCTGTCCACAGTGTCAGAGGTAAACTCCAGGAGATTGAAGAGGTTCTGCAACACTACAGTCTGCTGTCTTGCAGGAACTCACCCACTTCTCCTGCACACTCAGTGAATTCTCAGGTCTGACACACTGGAACCCATGCTCCTAGTCAATGCTACATTCCAGTTATTTTAAATAGCCGGTGGCATGGCTCTCAGAATCGAAATAAAAATGTAATCAGAAGAAAACATAAGGGTACAAAACATTGTAACAAACAAAATTTGATCCCAGTGAAATGCACAAGTGATGTAAGCGATGCTGATCAAACACATCAAGTCTTCAAAGTCTCCTTACTAAACGTCCGCTCACTCACAAACAAGTCTTTTATAATAGCTAAATTAATTGAAGATTACTGTCTGGACTTTCTTTTTCTTACAGAGACTTGGCTTGATAGCAATGGAGCAATAGTGCTAAATGAAGCTTCACCTCCCGACTTTAACTATTTTAATGTCTCCAGGGTAAATAAGAGAGGTGGTGGTGTTGCATGTTTTTACCATAAAGCATTCCGATGTAAGCAGATCTCATTAGGGGAACATCCTACGTTTGAATATCTGGCAGTACAACTCAACAGTACTTATTCAGTTCTTTTGATTGTTATCTATCATCCTCCCAGACAACATGCAGATTTTCTTGAAGATTTTGAAGAAATGCTTTCAAGGATTTTAATTGATTTTGATTATGTTTTAATTGCTGGGGATTTTAATATTCACATGGATATATCCACAAATCCAATCACTTCAGAATTCATGAGGATGCTTAACTCTTTTGATCTCATACAGCATGTATCACGCCCAACTCATAAGCATGGCCACATTTTAGATTTGGTCATTTCTAAACGTATAGAGGTTAATAATACTGAAATTACTGATGTTGCAATCTCTGACCATTTTGGTGTATTTTTCAACATGTCATTATCTACTAGAACACTCAGTGAAAAGCGCACAATAACCAAGCGTTATCTCAGTGCTGGCAGTGCCGTGGCCTTCACAGACATGATACAGTCCCTCCCTCCCCTCTCAGAAAATGGGAATGAGCTAGTTGAAACATTCACACACACAGTTAGGAACTGTATTGATGCTGTGGCACCAAAGGTAACTAAAATAATCTCTGGTAAAATTAAGATGCCCTGGAGAAACACTCCATCTATTGTAAAATTTAGGCAAGATTGTAGGCAGGCTGAGAGACGTTGGCGAAAATCAAAATTGCAAGTACATTTTGATATTTATAAAACAACATTGCAGAATTACAACAGTGAAGTGAAATCAACAAGGAAAAACTATTTCTCTACCTTAATCAATTCATCCAATAATAACTCAGCTGTCTTGTTCAGAAGCATAGATCAGCTAGTAAACCCCACCTCCTGTGGCTTCCCTGAGACTGTTTCAGTTGAAAAATGTGAGGAGTTTGCTATATTTTTTAGTGACAAGATTACTAGTATAAGGCAGAACATAGCAACAAGCACTAATAGACCATCAACCCTTATATCAGTTACTCAGCCTAACTTTAATATGTCTTATTTCCAAGAAGTTGACATGGTAACACTACTTGATGTGATTTCATCACTAAAATCCTCTACTTGTGAACTGGACCCTTTACCAACAAGCTTTTTCAAGCAGGTTCTGAGCTCATTAGCAAATGAAGTTCTAACGATTGTTAATCAGTCTCTGCAATTGGGTGAATTCCCTAAAATTTTTAAAACTGCAATGGTTAAACCACTATTAAAGAACAGAAATCTTGATCCCACAATTCTTAATAATTATCGACCTATATCTAACCTTTCCTTTCTTAGCAAAATCATTGAAAAAGTAGTGTCAATCCAGTTGAATGACTATGTCAAAGTAAATCAAATAAATGACACTTTTCAATCTGGTTTCAGACCTCTCCACAGCACTGAAACAGCCCTAGTTAAGGTAGTAAATGACTTGAGATTGAATAAGGATGCAGGCAAACTCTCAGTCCTTTTTCTGCTAGATTTAAGCGCCACTTTTGACCCCGTTGATCATGAAATACTTCTTGATCGACTACAGAGCTGGGTAGGCCTTAGTGGCTTAGTCTTAGACTGGTTTAGATCGTACCTAACTGGGCGTGATTACTATGTAGCATTAGGTACCTCTTCCTCCACACGTCAAAAAATAACTTGTGGCGTCCCCCAAGGATCAATTCTTGGGCCGTTACTATTCAACCTATATATGCTTCCATTACCACACATCATTAATGAACATGGTATTAGTTATCATCAATATGCAGATGACACTCAACTTTATATTTCGCTAGAACCTAAAGCCCTAAAATCAATTTGCTCACTGTTTGACTGCATAGATGATATACAGACATGGATGTCTGACAATTTTCTGCAGTTAAATAAACAGAAGACAGAGGTTCTTGTTCTTGGCAGTGATTCACAAAGGAATGATGTCCAGACTTATTTAAATCAAATGAATCTGAAAGCCAGACAATGTGTTAAGAACCTGGGCGTCACCTTTGATAATGAGCTCAGCTTCAAATCACACATCATGACTACATGCAAGACAGCTTACTTTCATCTTCGAAACATCGCTAAGGTCCGAGATATGCTCTCTCCTGCTGACAGTGAAAAACTTGTCCATGCATTTATCACATCAAGGCTAGATTATTGTAACGCTGTTCTATCTGCTCTTCCAAAGAGCTCTATTTCGCACCTACAGCGAGTTCAGAACGCGGCTGCAAGGGTTCTGACCCGCAGGAGAAAGAGAGATCATATTACACCTGCACTCCACTCACTGCACTGGTTACCTGTCAGCTTTAGAATAGATTTTAAGGTTCTAGTCATGGTTTTTAAATGTCTTCATGGTCTTGCCCCTCTTTACCTAAGTGAAATGATGGTTAGATATGTTCCAGTCAGGTCTCTCAGGTCTTCAAACAGTAATCTACTGGTGATTCCTAAAAGCCGATTAAAGATTGGCGAGGGTGCTTCTAGCCACTATGGCCCAAAGCTCTGGAATTCTCTTCCTGAAGAGCTCAGAGGCATTTCATCCCTGCATAGTTTTAAGAGCAGTTTCAAAACATTCCTGTTTAGATCCGCTTTTAGTTAAGAAACTCTATCTTAATAGTTTTATCTTATTTACTTTACTTTTTATTATCTTACTTACTTCACTTTTTACTTTTTATGTTATTTTAATATTTTTATCTTTAATTTCTTTTAACATTTTCTTCTGTCTTTTTGTCTTTGTCTTATCTCCTTTTAATGTTTCTTTTATTTATACTGTAAAGCACTTTGAGTTACATGTATGTATGAAAGGTGCTATACAAATAAAGATTATTATTATTATTATTATTATTCCTGCTTATTTCCAGCCACTTCATTGGCTTTACATTTATATTACTTTATTACTTTATTTATATTACATAAGAATGTGTAAACGTGATCATTGCTCAAACCCATACCAACCGCAAATCAAGTTAAAGCATTAGGGACCGACACTTACGCCATTAGTGACCGACATTTATGCCATTAGGGACCGACACTTACAGCATAAATGACCTACAGTTACGGCATTAGGGACCTACACTTACGGCATTAGGGCTCTACAGTTAAAACTAGAGACAAACTCACTCAAATTCTAGGCACCTAAAAATAGAATGGTAAGGATGTTTCATTTATATATCATATCATCACATGACAACATGGATATTAACTCAGTTATGGTTAACATGACTTAAAACTATTAAATCCCAATGTTTAAAATTATCTAGTTAATGCATGTTTAGATATTGCAGATATTCAGTAATTTATCTTTTTGGTTTGTATGTTTTTCTTTGTGTGAGTTTGGAGTAGTGCAGATTGAACAAAACCTCCAACTCTGCTAGTCTAGTTAGTCGTCTCATCTGTCTCTTGTCTCCTAACACCTGTTACATGTTACTGTTTGTGTATTTAAGTGTTTATGCTTTTCATCATTATGTTTGTCAGTCGTTGTCCTGACTTATCTGTGTGCACTTTGTTGTTCATTAGTGCTCTAGCGATATTATTACATTAAAATAAAAGCATGTGAGTCTTTCACACTGACTAATCTCAGCGTCCAGTCGTCAGTTACACACACTTTACAGACATGAGCAGTGTCACTGTAACGGTGCTCGCACTGCTGAGCGAGAGGACGGACACAAATGCTGAGAAGAGTGAGATTTATTAAAGGACATACCATAATCAGAGTCGTAGTGGCAGACAGGGGTCATAACAGGAGAGCCATCAAGGTTAGACAGGTACACGGGCATTACGAAACAGAAAGTAACAAACTAAGGCCGGGTAACACAGAACCGAGAAACAACCAAACAGTCAAACAGTCAAATTACCAGACGAAGGACAAGGGAGACTCAGGGGGTTATATACATGGGACAGAAACAAGGAACAGGTGTGAATGATAATACAGGGGCGTGGTAACAAACGAGGAATCACGGAGACAAACGAGCAGGGCGGGATGAACAGGTACGGAACACAGACACGAGGGAGTTCGGAGTGACCGCTAAGGGAGGGGGGCACGGTCATACGTGACAGTCACGATACGGCAGGCCCCTTACTGGTCGCCCCCATATACAGCGGCAGTTGTGTTGTTGTTGCGTTGTGTTCGTCCCTCAGGTGGGCGGGGCCTATGATCCGCCTCACCTAACGGTCGTTTGTTTGTCTGTATATGTCGGCTCTTTGTACCAGTTGACTGCTGGTCATTGTATCCTTTATTTGGATCTTGTCACAAGTTTTTGGTTTGCGCACTTTATTTATTAAAACCTCCCTTTTCCCTGAGACTTGGCGTGATCGCTTCCATTTTATTTCGTACTCCCTGCCCGTCACAAGCAGAGCTCACATTCATAACAAATTAGAAGGCAACATTTCATTCACACGTCTGTTCCACAACAATCACTAATTTATAGTGAGAGAACAACTCACAAAAACCACCAGAGAACATCAAACACAACCCTGTAGGGAAAAGACTTCTCACTCACCTGAGCTGGGAGATGTAGGGCAGACACTGAAGGAAACTCCTCACTTCACTCTCTTCATCTGACCAGCCTCTCAGCTCTACTGGTTTCTTCACTGTTTGGAGTTTCAGCACGTCTAGGAAGAGGGAGGTCTTTCTCTCTGAGAGGTCTATGTACCAGACTGCAGGAGCTGACTGGTAAACTGGCTGTAATGCTGGAAAGAAACTCCTGCCTGTTTGAGTCTCATAGTCCTTCACATGTGAGTACAGATCCAGCAGGAAATCACACTGATAATTAGTCCTATCTACAGGGAAGGTTGTGTAGCTGCACACAGATATCAGCAGCTTAGTGAAACTCTCTCCTGTAGCTGCATCACACTCTGCTGCTGTAACAGTCAGCTTCAGCAGAAACTCCACTGCAGATCTTCTCTGTACTTTAATATGAAGAACATAATACCCAAACCTGTTGGAATAGAGAGTTCACAGACAACACAGAATTGGTAGATACAATTAGTAGAAATCAGTAGACATAACAGATTAATTTGTACAGTTTGCTGTAAACAGACCATCTGTTCTTTATCATAATTAAACCTGTTTGAATAGAGAGTCTCACAAAATAAAATAAACAGAAATACAAAGTAATAACAGGGACACTGAAATGACAATTTGGTCAGATAGTTTATGCCTATTACAGTGTCTACACCCTCTATAACTTTTCTTTGCTTCTGTGTTGTTTTTCTCTATGTGTTTGTGGACTAGGACAGACAGAACAAAATCTCTTACAAAGTAAACACACCACATTGTCATCATGCTTTACAGGTCTGAGCACTGTTCACATTCAGAACAGATGACAAAGCAACATTTCATTCATTTACAGTCAGCAAACTCTCATCTGAATAACTTACAATAACAATTTACAGTGAGTGTAGTGTGAGGAGTCAAAGGGGTCAACCACTACACTAAACTCTACACTAAATAAAGACGACCCAACTCACAACCTTTAATGAAAAACTCAGTATAAACATTAAACCTGCTTCACACTCACCTGAGCTGGGAGATGTAGGGCAGACACTGAAGGAAACTCCTCACTTCACTCTCTTCATCTGACCAGCCTCTCAGCTCTACTGGTTTCTTCACTTTGTGGAGTTTCAGCACTTCTAGGAAGAGGGAGGTCTTTCTCTTTGAGAGGTCTATGTTCCAGACTGCAGGAGCTGACTGGTAAACTGGCTGTAATACTGGAAGGACACTCCTGCCTGTTTGAGTCTCATAGTCCTTCACACGTGAGTACAGATCCAGCAGGAAATCACAAATAACAACCTTCAAATCATAACCACGTTCTTCTTCTACAGGGAAGGTTGTGTAGCTGCACACAGATGTCAGCAGTTTAGTGAAACTCTCTCCTGTAGCTGCATCACACTCTGCTGCTGTAACAATCAGATTCAGCAGAAACTCCACTGCAGATATTCTCTGTTCTTTATTACAAAGAACACGATAGTCACACCTGTTGGAATAGAGAGTTCACAGAAAACAAAAAAATAGATACAATTAGTGCAAATCAACAGACATAATAGATTAATTTGTATAGTTTGCTGTAAACAGACCATTTCCAGTACAGTAACACCACCACTAGTCTGAACACTGGTTCATGTCTCCTCTAAAACACACAGACCTGCCTGCATGTGTTTGTGGGTAATGAGAGACGCATCATAACAGACCAAAGAAACCTTGAGTGTAACACAAGAAATTCACCACATCCATATAGAATTTCACATGATTATGACCCCAATCATATAACATGTTTCACTGTATCTCCTCTTTCACACACACTAGTAATGATGTCTCAGTGTGTGTGTGTGTGTGTGTGTGTGTGTGTGTGTGTGTGTGTGTGGACCTGTTTGTGCAGCTTGGTACACTTAACCTTTAGACCGGCTAGTCCACAGTCCTGATCTGTTTAGTGAAGCTGTGTCCTCTTCAGACTCATCTACCTCCTGCTAGCACATTGCACTCATCCCCCCCCACTACTGATAACACACTCCACTCACCCCCCACTACTGATAGACCACTCCACTCACCCCCCACTACTGATAGACCACTCCACTCAACCTCCCCCCACCTCCTTGTGAGTTCTATCCTCTATGTTCAGGATCTTCTATGAGTCTGTGGTGGTGAGTTCTATCCTCTATGTTCAGGATCTTCTATGAGTCTGTGGTGGTGAGTTCTATCCTCTATGTTCAGGATCTTCTAAGAGTCTGTGGTGGTGAGTTCTATCCTCTATGTTCAGGATCTTCTATGAGTCTGTGGTGGTGAGTTCTATCCTTTATGTTCAGGATCTTCTATGAGTCTGTGATGGTGAGTTCTATCCTCTATGTTCAGGATCTTCTAAGAGTCTGTGGTGGTGAGTTCTATCCTCTATGTTCAGGATCTTCTATGAGTCTGTGGTGGTGAGTTCTATCCTTTATGTTCAGGATCTTCTATGAGTCTGTGGTAGTGAGTTCTGTCCTCTATGTTCAGGATCTTCTATGAGTCTGTGGTGATGAGTTCTATCCTCTATGTTCAGGATCTTCTATGAGTCTGTGGTGGTGAGTTCTGTCCTCTATGTTCAGGATCTTCTTTGAGTCTGTGGTAGTGAGTTCTATCCTCTATGTTCAGGATCTTCTATGAGTCTGTGGTGGTGAGTTCTGTCCTCTATGTTCAGGATCTTCTGTGAGTCTGTGGTGGTGAGTTCTATCCTCTATGTTCAGGATCTTCTATGAGTCTGTGGTGGTGAGTTCTGTTCTCTATGTTCAGGATCTTCTATGAGTCTGACGGAAGTGTCAGAGAGGAGGACACTGTCTAAGGTCTACTGGTCTAGACTGGTCTACTGTTCCTGACTGCTGCATCCCTGGATGAGTGATACTCTGTAAAAAATCCTTAATGCCTTTGCAGTTTAATCAATCTTCAGATGCCCGTGCCGGTTCTGTATCAGTCTAGTTCTTGTATTTCTCTGCATGTTTACATTCGTAATAGTGATTCAAATTGTAATTCTTCAACACAGCTAAATGTTCTCTGCAAACTAAGCACACAACTTTACAGTTTTTCTTCAGTAAATTAATATTCAGAAGTCCATTCCTTGTTAAAAACTGCATTCTGTATCAATCATTCTTTTTTAGTTAGCGGACATATAGAGCTAAGAGCTCTTTTTTTTAAAAAGCTGTCCAACACATTCACTGACACATTTTGAGTGACGGTGCATGAGTGAACTGACTAGACAGACACAAATGTAAAAACAAAACAGCTGCCTTCAAAATAATAGCAGTAAAGTTTAATTTCATGCAATAATCACAGTGTAATAGGTGTTATAGTCACACAGTTACTTTTGACTTCTAAAGTATCAGCGATCTCATGTGCGCCGGTCAGAGAGAGTCTGAGAGACGGATGTGGCAATGCCCATGTCTGCTATATATGGTACATTCCATATTCATAATCACAGCCACTGCTACTTTACTGTATTTTAAAGAATTTCAGTTAGTGTATATATTGCAAATATCTTTTTATTGGAGAGTATTTAAATAAGTGTTTCTTCTTTTACATCGTGGCATCTCCTCCCTCGCTCACGATGTGGACGTATCGTAACAGAGTTCAGGCAATACGCTTCATGGAGAGTTACACTAACAAACAGCTAAGCATGCAAAATATGTATTGTACACATTTTTGTGATTCAATTTACATGTCAACAAACACATCCATTGTCCTGGACAGCTGTATATTTTATACAGAGCTACAAAAGACCAAATACAGGTATAACCAACAAAGCTATATTTGTTAAATCCTGTAAGAATGTGTAAGCCTGATGCTTAAACTCATACCAACTACAAATCAAGTTTTCATTCACACATCTAACCTTCACCATCTGCTGGTCACTCACAGTGACACTCACAAAAACAAAGACAGTGGCCAAACTCTCAACCTTGAAGGAAAAAACCTCATCTTAAACATTACACATGTAATACGTATAAAAGCTTCTCACTCACCTGAGCTGTGAGATGTAGGGCAGACACTGAAGGAAACTCCTCACTTCACTCACTTCATCTGACCAGCCTCTCAGTACTACTGGTTTCTTCACTGTTTGGAGTTTCAGCACTTCTAGGAGGAGGGAGGTCTTTCTCTCTGAGAGGTCTATGTGCCAGACTGCAGGAGCTGACTGGTAAACTGGCTGTAATGCTGGAAGGACACTCCTGCCTGTTTGAGTCTCATAGTCCTTCACACGTGAGCACAGATCCAGCAGGAAATTGCAAATATCAAACTTGACATCATCATCATCATCATCATCTACAGGGAAGTTTGTGTAGCTGCACACAGATGTCAGCAGCTTAGTGAAACTCTCTCCTGTAGCTGCATCACACTCTGCTGCTGTAACAATCAGCTTCAGCAGAAACTCCACTGCAGATCTTCTCTGTTCTTCACCATCAAGAACATCATAATCAAACCTGTTGGAATAGAGAGTTCACAGAAAACACAGAATTAGTACATTTAGTAGAAATCAGCAAACAAAACAGATTAATTTGTAAATTTTGCTGTAAACAGACCATTTCCAGTACAGTAACACCACCACTAGTCTGAACGCTGGTTCATGTCTCCTCTAAAACACACAGACCTGCCTGCATGTGTTTGTGGGTAATGAGAGACGCAGCATAACAGACCAAAGAAACATTGAGTGTAACACAAGAAATTCACCACAACCATATAGAATTTCACATGAATTTCACATTTCACACCCCTATAATTTAACATGTTTAACTGTATCTCCTCTTTCACACACACACACTAGTAAGGATGTCTCAGTGTGTGTGTGTGTGTGTGTGTGTGTGTGTGTGTGTGTGTGTGTGTGTGTGTGTGGACCTGTGTGTGCAGCTTGGTACACTTAATCACGTTAGTGTCTTCACTTTTCTTGTTTCACTTAATTTATCTTTTAACATTTCATTATAGAAAATCTGACAAAGCAACTTATCTTTGGACTCAATGAGAACTGCCTGTGACAGCTTGGATGATTATACGGACACTGTAACCTCGTATATTCACTTATGCGAGGACAGCATTGTACCATCACCAGAGGTGGGCAGTAACGAAGTACATTTACTTAAGTACTGTACTTAAGTACAGTTCTTGAGTATTTGTACTTTACTTAAGTTGATTTTTTTTTAAATACTTATGACTTTCACTTCACTACAGTTGAATAACAAATACAGTACTTATCACTCCACTACATTTCTGTCCAGCTCTCGTTACTCGTTACTTCCACACACAACTCTTCTCCCCTCCCCCGATAGTATTTTCACAGGTGACAGCCTATCAGCAATCAAGGATGTGTCTGTGAGGTGTAAAATCAAGTTCCGTGTCGCTAGTCGTTCTTTTCCTAAATAACAGCAACATGAGCGGAGACGGCGGTGATGGAGCATGCCAGGGTTGCCAACTTTTCAAGATCATTTGGAGGGAGATTTGAACCTGGACTTGGTGGCGATTGTAAATTGTTGATCGGGGGGTGGCGAACGTTACCGGGGCGGTGAAAAATGAACACAAATTAAGTATTATATCGCGATCGCCGGTGGTTGATAGATATAGATCAGAGGTAAATAAACTAGATTTTTTTTCGGCGTGAGATATAGGAACTGTGGCGTGAGAGCGTGTGAAAACGGTCAAATGCGTGTGTCTCACGCTCAATGCGTGAGAGCTGGCAACCCTGGCATGCTCTTTTGCACCCATGGCCGTATCTCGACAAAATGTTCCAGTTTTCTGAACAGATGAATCATTCCCATCGTTTTAAATGCATGCTTTGTTTGCCAAAAACAAACTATATCACTGCATACCAAAATTCACCATCCCACCTGAGGAAGTATATTACGGTATGCAGCCTAAATGTTTTGTTAAGTGACTATGTAGTTAGAGGAGCTTTGCAGTAAGGCTAGTGAAATGACTTTGCCTGCTCACTCCACTGCTAGGTCTGCTAGGATCACTATAAATAATGTTAACATTATATTGGCAAGTAATTCAAACTACGGAAACATCAATAAGGGAAACCGTGTGGGTTAATCGAAAAATCGGAATCGAATCGAATCGTGAGATAGTAAACGATTCCCACCCCTACAAATTATGTACACAATTTTTTAAATTCAATTTACATAAGTCAACAAATATATTGTTCTGGACAGCTGAACTGTGTAATTATCTATTTAAGGTGGGTTTAAATAGTACAGAGCTACAAAAGGCCACCTGTAACCAATACAAGCTATCTGTCCAATCCTGTAAGAATGTGTAAACCTGACCATTGGTCAACCTCATATAAACCGCATTAGTGACACACATTTACACGTTTAGTGACCTACGCTTATGGCATTAGTAGTCTACACTTACAGCATTCAGTCAAAGCTCCACTGAGTTACACAAACAAACAGTTAAAACATCCAAAGTATATACTATACACAATTTTGTTTCTCATTCAATTTAAGTCAACAAATGAACTTGTAGACAGCAGAATATTTTTAAGGCTGGTTAAATGGTGCTGAGTAACAAAACCATAATCAACACAAGCTGTGTGATCATTGCTCAAATACATACACACTAACTACACATCAAGATTTCATTCACACATCTAACCTGCAGTATATACTGAGCACACTCAGTGAGACATGAACTAACAAAATCAAAGACAATAGCCAAACCTTGAAGGAAAAACCTACATTTAAACATTATACCTGTAGTACGTATAAAGACTTCTCACTCACCTGAGCTGGGAGATGTAGGGCAGACACTGAAGGAAACTCCTCACTTCACTCTCTTCATCTGACCAGCCTCTCAGCTCTACTGGTTTCTTCACTGTTTGGAGTTTCAGCACTTCTAGGAAGAGGGAGGTCTTTCTCTTTGAGAGGTCTATGTTCCAGACTGCAGGAGCTGACTGGTAATTTGCCTGTAATGCTGGAAGGACACTCCTGCCTGTTTGAGTCTCATAGTCCTTCACACGTGAGTACAGATCCAGCAGGAAATCACATTGATGATTAGTCCCATCTACAGGGAAGGTTGTGTAGTCGTACACAGATGTCAGCAGCTTAGTGAAACTCTCTCCTGTAGCTGCATCACACTCTGCTGCTGTAACAGTCAGCTTCAGCAGAAATTCCACTGCAGATCTTCTCTGTTCATCATCATCGTCATCATCATCGTCATCATCATCATCGTCATCATATTCAAACCTGTTGGAATAGAGTGTTCACATAAAACACAGAATTATTCAATGCAATCAGAAGAAACCATAAGACATAACAGATAAATTTGTATAGTTTGCTGTAAACGGACCATTTCCAGTACAGTGACACCACCACTAGTCTGAATGCTGGTTCATGTCTCCTCTAAAGCACACAGACCTCCCTGCATGTGTTTGTGGGTAATGAGAGACCCAGCATAACAGACCAAAGAAACCTTGAGTGTTTGATTCAATGTTAGAATGGGGAAATAACACAAAGAATTCACAAAAGCCATACGACATGTTGCATCAATATGACCCCTACCATGTAATACATGTCACTTTATCTCCTCTTTCACACTCTAGTAATTTTGTCTTCTGATCATACAGATCCGTTTCTACCATGTAGGTAACTGAACCCTATCAGTCCATGTGCCCTTTAACCCCACTATAACGGACCACCTCTCCAAGTTGACTGCTGTGTGGCCACGCCCCCTCCTCATAGACTGGTTACGTCTCACCTGCTCCTTGTTAACCTGCCTCGTTACTGTGTGTATTTAAACCCTCGTGTTTGTGGTGGATTGTGGGTCATTGTTCACTTTGTGCGTCTACAGATCGTGACGCTTGTGTTCTGTTCTCACTTTGTCCTGAATTACTGTTGGTCTCCTCCTGCTCTGTCTCATTGTGATATTACAGCGGTGTGTATCTTTTGTTTGTTATTCACTGTATGTGTTTCACTTTTTCTCATTAAATGTCTTTGTGAACACTGGTTTCTCTTTTGTTTCTCATTAAGTGTCTTTGTGAACACTGGTTTGTGTTGGTGTTCTGTCTCTCACCCTTGACACTCCACAGTGTCACGATATTTGAAGTAAAAAAAGTGAATATTTTGTGCTATTCATTATTTTAACCAATCCAGTAACGTGTTACTTCCACATTAGATTTACTGCAGCCCAATCACATTTGCCAGTGTTACATGATCCCTGTCTGTGTTCATGAAGTCTCAAGAGACCTCATACACAGTCATCAGAAGACTTTGAGGTTTTGCGATCTTTCAGAAATCATAATTTTCCTGCTTATTTCCAGCCACTTCATTGGCTTTACATTTATATTATGTAAAATTTGATTCTTTTATATCACAATATTAAGAAATGTGACTGGTGCCAATTCCCCCTCTCACCACCAGAGGGCACCATCTCCAGAATACTGAAAACTCCTGTTTCAGCTGTTGTGAATTCCACTGATTACTTTGCCTACATAAGCCAGACGGCCACAGCAGCTCCTTGTGAAGTGTTGCTGACTCTTTTGTGAAAGTGTACCAAGCTGTTTATCTACTTCTCTCGTTATTGTTCTGTGTTTTGACCTGTTACCTCCGGTTTTTGCCTCCTGTCTCATCCGTTTGTACCTCTGTCTGTTATTTCTGTAGCTCTTCTGGTTTAGACCCTTGACTGGTTTGTAGTTGTTTGTCTTTTGTCCTTTATTAAACCCTTTATACCTGCTAATGAATCCTCACTGTGAGTCCAGATTACTTTGTTAATTTATAACATTTTTTCTTCATATGGAGTTTTATGATGCAGCACACAGCTGATCTCAAGGTCAAACCACAAGCTTCACTGAGGGTTACGCTACCAAACAGATAAGCATACAAAGTATGTACACAATTTTTTTATTCAGTTTAGATAAGTCAAAAAATACATTGTTCTGGAAAGCTGAATTGCATAATTCTGTTTTTAGATTGGGTTTAAATAGTACAGAACTACAAAGGGCCACCTATAACCAATACATTGTTGTTTGGACTTGGAGTTGCTAGCGGTTAGCCCGCAGATGCAGCCAAGGCATGTGAGATGATCCATTCGGTCACAGCGAGGCTGCAGACACAGCATCCTGAGGCTTTTGTGATCATCTCTGGTGACTTTAACCATGCCACTTTGGACTCTACCCTAGCTGCCTTCTACCAGGTCGTGGATTGCCCAACAAGAAAAAAACAGGACCATTGACTTACTGTATGCTAGTATCAGGGATGCATACATAGCCACTTCCATCCCCCCACTAGAGAAGTCTGACCACAACCTGGTCCACCTACAGCCAGAGTACACATCCCTGGTTCAAAGGCAGCCTGCAACAACCACTACCATCAGGAGGTGGTCCCCTGGAATGGAAGATGCCTTCAGAGACTGATTTGACACCACGGACTGGGATGTGCTGCTTAGCCCACACTGTGAGGACATAGAGGGGATGACACACTGTCTGACGGACTATCTCAACTTCTGTGTAGACGTTTCCTCCATGAAGACTGTACGGTGTTACCCTAACAATAAGCCATGGGTAATGCAGGACGTCAAAGCTGCTCTCAACAGAAAGAAGGCCGCATTCCGGAGCAGGGACAGGGGGGCGATGAAAGCAGCACAGCAGGAGGTGAAACGCTGTGTGAGGGAAGCCAAGGACAGCTACAGGAGAAAGGTGGAGCTAAAGCTTGAGGAGAACAACTTGAGAGAGGTCTGGAAAGGTGTTAAGACAATCACTGGTCACAACACAAAGACCAGAGTCATAGGAGGGACTGTTGAGGAGGCCAACGAAATGAACATCATCTTCAACCGCTTCAATCAGTCCATGTCTCCCCCACCCTCTCCCTCACTGCAGCCATATCTCCCTCTTCCCTCAACACACCTTTCATCATTTACTACAGCAGCCTCCTCCTCCTCCTGCACCCCCAGCTCATCACAGAGCCCTCCACACATCACTGCAGACCAGGTGAGGGGACAACTGAGGAAACACCACTCCAGGAAAGCAGCAGGCCCGGACAAGGTGTGTCCACGTTTACTAAGGACCTGCGCTTTGGAACTGGGTGAACCACTTCAATGGGTCTTCAACCTCAGCTTACAACTGGGGAGAGTGCCTACTCTCTGGAAGACTTCATGTTTAGTTCCAGTGTTCAAAAAGAACCGGACCAGTGAGCTGAACATCTTCCGACCGGTGGCACTCACGTCACACCTTATGAAGACCTTTGAGCGGCTCTTTCTCTGTCTCCTCAGACCACAAGTGCAACATGCCCAGGACTGTCTGTAGTTTGCGTACCGGGCAGGTGTTGGTGTAGAAGATGCCATCCTCTACGTAATACAGGAGTGTCTGACTGACAAACAGCAAAGGTGTCATGAAAATGTCATTCATCAGGACACAGGATATAATAAACTGTGATGTACATAGAAGGATATAGAAAGATATACATTTCACAGAAATGTAACTAGTGTAAGAGTGAAAATGTGTAAACCAACAGAAGTTCAGTTAATACAAGACCTACAGAACACATGTAGTACATATTAGGGATGTCCCGATCCAGCTTTTTGAACTTCCGATTCGATACCGATATTTATTTGCACTTCCGATCCGATACCAATATCGGCCGATACCGATACCGGCCTATCCGAGCATGTATTAAAGTTTAAAGTTATTTAGCCAACTTACTTTGTTGTCAAACTCATGTTGAAAAGCGTTTTACTCTTGATAAGTAGCCAGCTGAATTAGGTGTGTTTGAATAATACACAATGGTTGGTAAGGAGAAACTGACCTGTTTATTTAGCAATTAATAAACTCAAAATAGACAAAATAATAAATAACAAACAGAAACGACATCAGTAAACCAAGGCTTAAAAAGCCATAAGTGCAAATAATAAGTAAATTGTATTAAAAAAGCAAAACATACAACCTGAGTAGAAAATAGTCTATTAACAGCATCAGTACTCTTGAGTGCTGTACTCATCAGTGCTCTTGAACAAGTGTAAACCAAAGCTAAAAAAAAATAATCAGTGCAAATATTGTAAACTATTTAAAGCCAAAATGCCTTCTACTCCCCAATCTACTCCACACTTTGCTGCTCCATCTCCATCTACACACTCCCTTCAATTCCAACTGTTTGCCCTGCCTGCAGAACGAGCTTGATGGGGAGATTATTTTTTACAAAGATGAGCATTTCAATATAGAATTGAAGTCCTCAGTTTTCTTTAGAGACTCTTCATGTCGTTTATGGTGGTATTTCGCTAAATGCTTGATTAGATTGATTGTATTAAAAGTTCTTACAGCTTTACCACCACGCTTGACTTTACTGTGGCATATGTTGCACTCTACCTCTTCTTCTTTGTTGTCCTTTAAGGTAAAATAATCCCACACAACTGACATTTTTACGGATAACTTCAAATTTACATGGCCATCTTAATGGTTAGGAGATGCCACTGAGCTAAATTGGGGAGACGCTATGCTTGGGTGCTGAAGGTGTGCTGGAAAATGCGGACCGGATTTTACTCTCACTGGTGAAAACACAGCAAAAACTGGAATGGATTATTTAAATGGGTGCACTGGAAAACCCGGATCGAACTTGGTGAAAAGAAAGAAAAAAAAAACTGGTTTGGGAGTCTGGATCGGCATTTTCTCATGTCTGCCGATCCAATACGCATTTTTTGCAAATATCGGCAGCCGATCCGATCCAAATATTGGATCGGGACAAGCCTAGCTTCTCACTCACCTGAGCTGGGAGATGTAGGGCAGACACTGAAGGAAACTCCTCACTTCACTCACTTCATCTGACCAGCCGCTCAGCTCTACTGGTTTCTTCACTGTGTGGAGTTTCAGCACTTCTAGGAAGAGGGAGGTCTTTCTCTCTGAGAGGTTTATGCACCATTCTGGAATGTGGTATAGAAACATTCACAGTTTGAAAGACTAAAGTTGTAAATGTAAAATTATCATCATTATCTATTACCAGAGGTTAAACTCACTGTCTACAGGGATCTCTGCTTCCTCACTGGGTCTGCTGGTGTCTCCCTCCCCATAGACAGCAGAGACTCTGACTCTGTAGCAGGTGCTGTAGGGTGGAGTTATGGTGCATTCACACTCAGGTCCCTCTGTTAGAATGGACTGCCAGCCCTCCAGACCAGCCTCCATATACTCCACCATGTGGTGGAGCACGGGGGAGTCTCCATCAGCCTTCCTCCAGGAAACAGTCAGAGACTTCTGAGTATGTCTGACAACTGTAGGCTGTCCAGGTCTGGATCTAGGAAATGTCTGGAACTCTGTGATTCTGCTATAGTCACTCATGTTGTTGCTGTCCAGTACAGCATATCTGAGGTGATACAGAGTCTCAGGTCATTACTTACTTTCAAGATATCTGATATTTAATTTGCACTAGTCAAATCTTAGTTTCAGATATCTAAAAATATGTTTAAGATATCTTTAATTAGAATAATGACTAGTCAGAGCAAAAAACGAGATATCTGTAATTGACTTTTTGACTAGTAATAATTTAATTGTAGATATCTGAAATGTACGTTTCAGATAGTCAGTAATTAATTGCAGATATCTTGAACTTGAGCCTCCATACAAATCAACGGTGAATATTACGTAATTTATACTAGTCAGAATGTAATTGGAGATATCTCAAATTGACATTTTGCCTAGTTAAAATATAATTAGAGATATCTTAAATTAAATATACAGATATCTGTAATGTAGTTACAGATATCTGTAAAGTAAGTGGGGTGAAGCCCATTATATGTTAAAAGGGCCTGCCATAGGACTGTTTGCCATACCTAGCCACGGCACGTTTAACGGCCTCGGACCAGAGGCTCCGTCATCTCTTGCATCGCTATCAGGTAGGCTAACTGATTTGTATTAGGCTAAATTTAAACATGGGTCTGTGGCGGGTGATGAGTCATCACGGGTCATCTGAGTTCAGAGTGTTGATGAGCGATTTCGATTGGAGGATCGTGCTCTCTGTCTGAGATTTTTTATTTTTATTTTTTGCTGATGCTGGTCCATCGTGGCGCGTACCAGTGATTATGCCTCGCGTGCCACAGGTTTGCCGACCCCTGCTGTAGACATTTGCGAAGCTCCTTTGGCTCCGCTGCAGCCGGCATTGTTCTTTTAAGTGAAACTGACCAATGACTGGAGACTCTCTGATGTCACGCGTTGAGGAAAAACATTTCTTTGAACGGACGCATTTTAGAAATTAAAAATGGAACATTAATAAACATTAAAACAAAAAAATAAATATAAAAAAACAAAAACAATGCAATATTTTAAGTCGACGTATTTTCAGCGTCGACGTCGTCGACTGTATCGACCAATCGCTTCAGCCCTAATTGCCTCTATACCCAAGACTGCAGTCCGATCCACAACACGAACCTGATCATCAAGTTCGCCGACGACACCACAGTGATCGGTCTCATCTCGAGGGAAGACGAGTCTGCCTACAGAGAGGAGGTCCTGAATCTGTCGACCTGGTGTTCAGTGAACAACCTGACTCTGAACACCAAGAAAACAAAAAGCGATCATTGTCGACTTCAGGAAGCACTGCATCGAACCAGCCCCCCTCTTCATTAACGGTGAGCGTGTGGAGAGGGTTCACTCCTTCAGATTTCTTGGAGTCCAGCTATCAGATGACATCTCCTGGACAGAAAACATCACTGTGACTACCAAGAAGGCTCAAAAGCGAATACACTTCCTAAGGGTTCTTAGGAAGTACAACCTGGAGTCCAACCTTCTGCTGACCTTCTACCGCTCGTCCATCGAGAGCATACTGACATACTGCATCACAGTGTGGTATGGCAGCTGCACCATGGCAGACAGGGAGAGACAGCAGAGAGTAGTGAAGACAGCACAGAGGATCATTGGCTGCCCTCTGCCCTCCCTAATGGACATTTACTCCACCCGCTGTCTCAGCAGAGCACAATCCATAATCATGGACAACTCCCACCCCGGCTCTGATCTGTTTGACCTGCTGCCCTCAGGAAGACGCTACAGGTGCATCAGATCAAAGACAACCCGGTTCAAGAACAGTTTTTTCCCAAAGGCAATAACAAACATAAACTCAAATTTGCACTAACTCCAACCCCACAGACTCTCCGACACTCACTGTGCAATATATTATACTATATCCAATGTGCAATACTTATATTTATATTGTAAATTAAGATTGTGTAATTACTGTGTATTATTTACTGTGTTTTTAAATCGTACTTGCTACTGCACTGGAGGAGCTGCTACAATTTCACTGTACTGTGTATAGTGACAATAAAAGGCATTCTATTCTATTCTATTCATTCTATTCTATTCTACATACACTGCCCTAGCCGTACCTACCCAGTTGATTACACACACACACACACACACACACGTTTACTCATCTCAGTCTTAGGTTCAGCAGGGAGAGACACATAGCCTAAGTAGCCTACACACACTACCACTCACACAAACCTCACCCCCCTCACCCACTTACATACCTCTTGTCACAGGGAGGTGAGAGCATGCCTCTGAGAATTGCAGAGGTCCTGAAGAAGAAGGGTCAACACTGCAAATATTGACTTGCTGCATTAACTCATTCTAACAGTCAATAAAAGCTTTTGTTACTCATAATATGATTGCAATTATATTTCTGTATGTGATAAAAACATCTGACAAACACACATAAAAACCAGAGGGCAGCAGATCATGTGAAAATATAATATGTGTGTCATTCTCAAAACTCCAGCCCCCCAGAACCCAATAAAATAGGGAACGCCTTCTCCCAATACCAGAATGACATGGAGGTAGAGGATGAGCAGTGAATGAGCCTTATTCCTGAGATTCCTCACTTGACACTTCGTCCAGCAGTGCATAACACCGGTGGTGTGCCCCCAGTGGCATCTAGCAGTGGTGCACGTTTCTTCATAGCACCCAATGCCGGTGCGCACCCCTGTTGGCATATAGGGGCGGTGCCCTACTCCCTGTTGGCATATAGGGGCAGTGAGCTACTCCCTGTTGGCATATAGGGGCGGTGCCCAACTCCCTGTTGGCATATAGGGGCAGTGCCCTACTCCCTGTTGGCATATAGGGGCAGTGAGCTACTCCCTGTTGGCATATAGGGGCAGTGCCCTACTCCCTGTTGGCATATAGGGGCGGTGCGCTACTCCCTGTTGGCATATAGGGGCGGTGCGCTACTCCCTGTTGGCATATAGGGGCGGTGAGCTACTCCCTGTTGGCATATAGGGGCGGTGAGCTACTCCCTGTTGGCATATAGGGGCAGTGCCCTACTCCCTGTTGGCATATAGGGGCAGTGCCCTACTCCCTGTTGGCATATAGGGGCGGTGCGCTACCTTCAGTAGCGCCCAATGTTGTGCGTGCCATCCAGTGACGTTTTAGACCAGTGCGCATGCCAGAGGCTCTGCCTAGGGATTCAGGGGGTCTCAACAGGCTACCGCTCCTATGGGGCTAGGAGCTCAGAAGGGTGTGACCTGGACAGTTTGCCCCAGTTCCTATTGCATTCCTCATATGTGTAAATGTACCCATGTTTGTGCCTATAACGTTTCCCTTTGTGAATGTGCCACTTTGTGTTACTGTACCAGTGTTCTTTCCTGTGGTTATTGTTGTCCCAGTGTTCCTGTTTAATCTGTACTACTTTTTTATCGTATATATAGTAAAATAGTATATATATATATATATATATATATACAGCCCCGTCGACAGGGGGGGACAACCGGGTCTGTTGTCCCGGGCCCCAGGGCCAGGGGGGCCCATCAAAGAGCCCAGCAATTTATTTTTTATTTAAAGTCTATAATTTTAAATAATCTTGAAATCTTTCATTAATATAAAATTCTGTACTCAAAATAAGCTCAATGGCTAAAATATGTATGCTTTTTTACCTATCTGCACTGAAAAATGGTTTGATCCAGCACCGACCGTAGCCAGCTGGTACCCGCCCAACAGCGGGAAATACAGTGGTGGATAGTTAAAGTAAACAGAAATCTGGAGCGCAGAAAAGAAAGGAAAAACATTCACCTGACGGATTTTAATGTTGCATATGGCGTCAATATAGGACCTAATGTTTTGAGAATCAAAAAACAGAATCCATAACAAAGAAATTACATTTTGTAATTGAGAAAACTGTCGTTAATATTGAGAGTTAAAAAAGCTGGTTTGTAAACACAATATTTATGTCTATTTGAGTTTAATATTCTTGAAAAATCCGTTTTCGTTTTCTTTGCGCCTTTTCTCGTTCGCGCTTCTCTCGGTCTCGCTCTCGCCTCCAGAAGTTTCTCGCTTTTGACTTTTGGACCTGTTTTTACGGGAGGGCGGGATTTACACAGTCATTGGCTGATGGAGTTAAGCCCCGCCCACCCATGCTATTCTACACACACATGATTACAATATACAACAGGGTAGTCGTAACTCCAAACAATCTACTTCAGTCTATCTACTGTGGGTTACTAAAATAGATAATCGTTAAAAATAGCTGATATGAGAAAACATAAACACACCTCTTGCCTGTGTTTGCCGGTGTTGTGCCGAATTCCGACTCAAACTAAGAATTACGAGAACAGTAACACACTTGATATACCGAAGTTCACCTCCGACTACGTGACCTCGCCATATTACTTTGTTCCACGTCGTTACAGACAACCGTGCATCTTATATATGCACACAGTAGATAGACTGAAGTAGATTGTTTGGAGTTACGACTACCCTGTTGTGTATTGTAATCGTGTGCGTGTAAAATGGCATGGGTGGGCGGGGCTTAACTCCATCAGCCAATGACTGTGTAAATCCGTCCCCCTGTAAAAACAGGTCCAAAAGTCAAAAGCGAGAAACTTCTGGAGGCGAGAGCGAGACCGAGAGAAGCGCGAACGAGAAAAAGCGCAACGAAAACGAAAACGGATTCTTCAAGAATATTAAACTCAAAATAGACGATTGAAAACATATTGTGTTTACAAACCAGCTTTTTTAACTCTCAATATTAACGACAGTTTTCTCAATTACAAAACGTAATTTCTTGGTTATGGATTCTGTTTTTTGATTCTCAAAACATTAGGTCCTATTTTGACGCCATAGTTGCATTGTGTTCCAGGTTTGAAAAGTGCTGGAATTTAGGCTAAAGTACTTGAAAATGCTTGAAATTGTAACTACTTCATTTCACAACAAATATCTGTATGACTGAACATTTCTCTTGTATTACGTTAACAAATACGAGCCTCTTGTAATTCCAGGACGAAACATGAGAGAACGTGAAGATGTTAAAGATTGGGCGTTTTGAAAATAAACAACCATTAAATAATGTGATGAAAAGCGAATTATTTCGAATCATTTCGAGTTCATTTCGAGTATATGTATAAATATTTAACTTTATTAAGTTTAACGTGCTGGGAAATATTGAAATGGACCTTTAAAGTGACGTACAAGTGCTTTAATTCCACCTTTTAAAGGTGTATGAACCCTGCAAACATGACTTTGTTCATTACGCTGAAGCGGGGCGCGCGCGAAGTTACAAAATTCGAGAGGTGCACGACCTCGACAGCGCGTGGGGGGGGGGGGGGGCATGAAATGTTCTTGTCCCGGGCCCCATCAAGACTGTCAACGGGCCTGTATATATATATAAACCGGTATTCGGTTTAAATAGCCTTCACGTGTCAGGAACGCAGCAGGGTCGTTAATTGTTTCTCAAGTGATGCTTTTTATTGCTGCGCCGCTAAGCACACATGCAACAGAGTGCAAATCTAGCTTGCTGAAAACGAGGGACGCTCTGAACCAGAAATTCTACCAAACATTGAAGTAAAAGATGATACCCCAAAGGAGCTTTTGCCAAAGAAAGGAGCCGTGTCTGTTGTCAGGAAGTACATATAGAATTTTAGTCATAAAGCCCAGCAGGCACGTGCAGAGGGGGGGGCGGAGGGTGCTGGAGCACCCGCCCCTTTGGCCCTTTCTGCCCAAAGTGCCCTTTTGTCAATTTTTGTATGTGTGAAAGTCTGTCTGTGTGGCATAATAATAATAATAATAATAATAATAATAATCACCATTCACATGTGAATCACGTCGATTCACATTGACCCTTACGTGCCCTCCTGACTTTACGTGACGTCAGCACGTGACCTAGGCGCTACTAAGCTGCTAACTCTAGATACGGAGAGAGAACAGCTAACGGTCCGGTAGGTAGGTTTTGCCGTGGTATTTGTTTGTGCACGCCACATTGTTTTCTTGCAAGATAACTGACAAAGTTAGTGAAGTTAGCAGCATTCTGTGTGTGTGAGACTCTACACACACTCTCACGAGTTACAGTGTGCCTGTCACTGTGTGTGTATATGTATGTTGCCAGGTTCGCGGTTTTACCGCCAAATTGGGCTTGTTTGAAAAGTCAGTCGCGGGTGAAAATTCAGGAATGGCGGGGTGCGTTTTATTACCGGACTACTTTAAAAATTACCACGACCGCCAAAAAACAAAAAAAGTGTCTGTTGTCTGCTGAGAGAGAGAGAGAGAGAGAGCGAGAGAGAGAGACACACACACACACAGTTGCAGTGTTTTTCCTACATGTATATTTCTAAAGGCAATGAGGCATATGCTATTTGACTAAAACTCTGCCATGTACATGCCTATTTACATAATTTTGGACTATATTAGTATAAATACAACAATAATAATAATTAATTTGAAGAATTTAAATTGTGATTGTGACCTCTCATTAAACAAATCAGAATGTGTTTTAACACTTGTATACAGACAAATTAAATATGCATGAATATAAAATATGTGACATTTATAACCTTGCTGTCTTGCACAAAGTGGATAAAGCACAAATACATTTACTGGCAATTGAAAAGGATATTCCAATCAACTACAGTGAAGTCATTGACATATTTCGGAGCATGGGCAACAGGAAGTTGCTGTTATAACTGAAACAAAAAAATACTACTTTGTTACATGCACAGAGAGACAGACAGACACGCACGCACACACACACACACACACACACACACCCTTCCTCTATTCTCTTTCTCCCATTAAAAATGTTAAGTTTATACATGAGTTTATGAGTATCAATTAATAAAAACAGGATGGAACATTACATGTTGAAGTCATGTTTGTGTCAAAACAAATGGTTGCATTTGTTTTTTAGAAACCAAAACTACAGCTGTGAAATTAAAATAAAGAGGTGTAAGAATTGTTCCATTTTTGTCCAAGGACTCCAGGAAGAGAAGCCACAGTTAAACAGTCCAGTGTCTAATGGGGATCTGAATTCAACTTAATACATTATCTTTCTATGTCCTAAATTAATGCAGAGCTTGAATTATAGCTTAGTGCAGGGGTTCTCAACTGGTCTCAGCCCGGGACCCACTTTTTCTCATTGTCATTAAGTCGCGACCCAGTTTTATACAGTACAAATGTTATAACAAATTAAAAGGGTAAACAATTGGTGGTTACCATGGCAACAAGATGGTTCTCATGCTGGGCTACATACTAAAAATTACTCAAGGAGCCAGTAGGTCCTAAAAGGAAAAAAATCAGGCGCCAAGAACTTTTTCTAGGTGCCATAATATAAACTAATAAGCACTCACATCAGGTCAGCTGTTATTTAGGATATCTGTCGTCCAACATGACTGATGTTTTCTCTTCCTTGTAACTGTGGTTAAGTTGGTTTCATGTTCGCGTATTCGGAATTAGACATGTTTTAAATGTACTACTATTAGCATCTACAAATGACCTTAACATGGACAAAAGTGGTGGTCGTAAAGGCCCCGGAGCACTGCACACTCTTTTTTTCCTGCAAAGATTTAAATAATTTTTAAACGATTCTTCATAAGATAAAAACAAGTTGTATAAATATTAAGTGCACATTTTGTCAAATGTTTAAATAGCTTTTAAAATGTCCATCATAAGAGCATAAAACAAGTTATAGTTAAGTGCATCCTAATCAACAACCTTGTTTTGTGGAATTATGATGGCCCATTTAAAAGCTATTGAAATATTTGACAAAAACTGACCACCACACACTGGTGCAAGGTATAAATACCCATCTTTTAGTTGTAGGTTGTTATTAAAGATTAACTTTATGTAATCCAACTTCTTTGGTGGTCTTAGATGGACCGTTTAAAAGCTATTGAAATTATTGCAAAAAACTGAGTGCGCAGTGCTCTGGGGCCTTTACGACCTCCACTTGCTTCCGTGTTAAGGTCATTTGTAGACGGTGCCTTAGACGTTGCAGCGGTGACAGGAGTATATTTAAAATAACATGTTTTAAAATACATATATTCCTGATGTAAACAAAGTTGTAGATGTTTGTATTGGGTGCCAGAAATAAGAATTTGCATATTTTGATACTTTTAACTTAAAGGTATTGAAGAAAGAATTCCGAATATGCGAACGTGAAACGAACTTGACCAAGTTTCATAGTATGTATATGAGTGACTTTTGATCCCATTAAAATGAACTTAAAACTATGTACAGTTATAAAGGAGTGTGTCCTCTTATGGTCCGACAGAAATGTAGACTGTGTGAAAAAATCCAATATTTTTGGCTTCGCTATTTTCAACAAGCTAACGCTTAGTGCTAAAGTTTCAGCTCGGCTCCGCTGCTTTGCGAGTCACGCTGGTGATTCCCGCTTTTGTTAATGGGCAGAGCGAACATGAGAGTGAGAACTACAGCATATCGGTTAACTTTTAAAATACAACCTCAAAAGAAAATTGTGGATATTTTTCCAATGACAAAAAGTCTTAACCCATAAAATATAATGCTCTTGTATCACCTGTCGCCACTGGCGAGTGAAATAATTTTATTACTCATTTATGGTCGCGATTGCGACCATTTTAGTCGCAGTCTGGAGCTGTGCCATGTGCCTCTGTCTTTTTTCAAGATAAAAGACGAGTACAAAATCTGAAGAGTAGACTTTTTTTTTTTTTTTTAACAAGCTGTCCGCGACCCACCAAGAACGTGTCCGCGACCCACTTTTGGGTCGCGACCCACCAGTTGAGAATCACTGGCTTAGTGGATATAGGCTGTACCTCCACCCCTCTTTTATTCTTGTCCTCCCATTAATGTTCCCCTTTCTTTTTACGAATGTGCAACTTGATCTGTTTAGTTCAGTCAGCCTGCTGTATCCTTTCTCAGCACAGAATCTCCTACAAACAATCAGCCGTATGGCAGGTCACAGTGCGCCATGTTTAATCTTAGTTATCTTTGCATCTTATCATGATCACATAACACTTATTTTAATCAGCCACTATCTCTCCCATGCTCTTTTTAGTCACTTCAATATCAGAACAATACAGCGTCTCCACCAACAACCCTCAACAGTAGCTGTTCAATGTACTCAATCAGGTAAATATAGACTATAGATATAGACTACTTTTGCCCTCTATCAAAGATATGAGATGTGGACAATAATATGGTATGTTGTGATTCCATGTTATATTATTTATGAATAAGGGTTGCTACAAATCAAACTGTTATATTTCAAGGTATGTTTCTGTATGGTGTTTCAAATTTGTGCTCCATGTGCCCCCTTTTCACTTTGAGCACCTGCCCCTCCAAAGGTCTCTGCACGGCCCTGAAGCCCAGCACTACTGCACACTACCCTTGAATTAATAAATTTTAATAGCCTAAATTACAACCGTGTATAACAACATGCTACCGTTGCTCTTGCAGTACACTTACTCCTTTTTTGTCTGCTGAGAGTTAGGCTGTACCTTTATGTGATATGCATGTGTAACGGAGTAAAATTACAGAAATGCCGTTAAGTGTCACTTCCTGTTGCCACTTGCCAAACAAGGACCGAACACTTACAGCATGTATGGAGCATACAAAACTGAAAACGTAAACCCATAAAGCAGCTAGCACTTTTCGATATAGTTGCATTTTTTTCGACAAAACAGCCGTCAGAACTTTGACAACCAAAAAATGTTCGCTACTTATCATGCACCCTGAATATACGAGTTATCTAGTAAATTAGTTTAGCCTCCTTTAACCAAGTCAAGCTGGAAATGTCCCTGAGAATAACAATAGGTTTATACGAAAATAAACAGACAAAATAAACAAGTATCGTATAAAAGCAGCTAGCAAGATAATATATTTGATACCAACGTATGATGCAGTTGGCTATAATCCTTTTGTTAACCATCATGGCGACTTCAACACTTCACCGTTCATCCATCCGGTCTGACTTTCACTGGTTCAGTTTACTATATCGACTCTTACTGTTACTGTAGTTAAACTGTTACAAATGGTAAAAGTTTGGAAATACAAAATATCCATTTCATGAATAACATTTTAACTTTTCCTCCACTCACCTGCTAAAGTGCGTCGAAGTATCCGCAGGACTCCTGATTAGTTTCACTTTAGTTTCTCTTCCGTGTTGGGTCTTAAGTCTACATCGTAACGGGTTTATAACGGGTGTTTTTAACGTGTACATAAGCACGGTTTGTATAGACTGAAGAAGCGGAGTTGTTCCTATATATCACACTACAATAGAGTAACTGTGCTACATTTAAACGTGTAACGAGTCCTGTTAACAGTGTTTTTAAAAAGTTCCTAAATTACGAGTTTTAACTTTAGCAGAAAATTGTTTGACGATAACATGTCGAAATTAGATTATAACAGGTTTAGGCTACAGCTGTAGACAGGTAGCGGAAGCACCGAAAGTAAATAAAAAGCATTTATTACATATGTTTATCAGATACTCGTGTTATCCACCCCATCGGCGTAATTTAAAGCACTACGAGCGAGTGGCAGCGCTTGACTACAATCAGCCTCCGCCTCCACCGCGGGTGACACCCGCCACTACACCGCTGGGTACCCAGCTGTACACCACGATTTAATATGATACTGCATCGCGATAAGTGTTGAATTACGTACGGACGCCCTGCGGTTATTCTGTAAATGAAATTTACTCCACACACTGCTGCGTTTTCCTGGACTCCATCAGGCCATAACAGTTTGATCTGTAAGTTGCTACAGTCCTTAAAGAAACCTCCGCCACACTATTGACTTAATAAATATTAGTAGTGGTACATCTACGCGTGTTGCAGTCACGCTGCGTTGTTGGTTACGTCATCACGC